>NC_136007.1:9084033-9384033 GCF_048128805.1 Centroberyx gerrardi | reverse complement strand
TGTGTGTGTGTGTGTGTGAGAGAGAGAGAGAGAGAGAGGGAGATGGAGATCAAACACTCACTGTAGCCTCTGCTTGATAGTGTTGAAGTGTCTATGTGTGCAGGCGCATATTCATGTATGTACAGTGTGCTGATCTATCTTTGTAGTTTATGTCCCTGATTAGCCCATCCATGTGTTCTGTGTGTGTATGTGTCTCTGTGTGTGAACGTATGTGTGTATGCATTTAAAGGTTCTACGTGTAGCGTGTTAACATCAATAAATCATCACTGCATTAACTTTGAGATGTTAGTAAAACGAGACCTTTTTACACACTGCAGCTCTTACACTGCACTTCACATTGTGTGCCACCCGGTTGGATTTCGCAGGGAATCTGCTGGATTGCTTTACAGCACAAAAGGGAATTTCTGGCACAAACCAGGAAGAGGGCGCTGTCCTTCCAACGCAATTGGAGTTTCTCACAACGGTAAACGGAGGAATGAGTAAACGTGAAAAACAAAAAGAAAAACGACAGATAAAAACACCTCCAACATGTTTATCCTCTTCAGTAAAATGAGAGAAAAAAATACGAGAAAATTGCATTTGAAAATGCTATGACCTATCGATGTCTAAAAATGCTACATGTAGCACCTTTAAGTGTTTGTGTGTGCATGCGCTGTATGTTAATCAATTTGTGTGTGTGGCCGCTTCTCTATTCCAGTCCATACGTGTGAATCTATGTGTGTGTGTGTCTGTATGCGGTGGACGAGTATCGACCTCCGTCAGCAGGACTTTAGAAGGTGCTGATCAGCGGGGCCAATGATGGGTTAAATACCGCGTGTCTGATGCTTTGATCTCGCTGCTGACAGAGTGAGAGAGGGGGGGAAGAAAGAAAAGTGAGAGATGAAGGGAGGGATGTGGGGGGGGGGGTAAAAGAGGGGGAGGGGGAGAGGGGGGGCAGGAGGCGGTAGATATGAAGGGAGATGAGGGGGAAAGGGAGAAGAGACAGACTGCAAGAGGTGGAGGGAGGGAGAAAGTGTTGCATTGCAGATACAGAGATGAGAGAGAGAAAGAATGAGAGAGAATGGGAGTGAGAGATTGACAGAGAGACAGACAGAGATGGAGAGAGGCAGCAACAACTGCAGTAACATAACTACCCTGTATGTAAGTATAAGTAATCCATACGCTCTCTCATAGTTCCCTCAAATACAGTCCACTTAAAGTTGCACTAGGCAAGATTTTTATGTAAAAATACACCCGTCGTATCATGAAGTGCAGCTGCAATAGGGAATCCCATCCCGCATCCCATCCCCACACCGTATATTTCAACCTGTTTTCCCAAATTAAATGCCGGTGTCGGGTGTGGTCACTGGCAGGAAATCATCTCCGCCCACAGGAAGTGATGAATCAAAACTTGAGAGCGAAAGACAAACTGTCTCCCAAACAGCAGAGAGTGAGCGCTCCGTCCAGAGAAAACTGGACTGACTAATGTTAGATCTTTTGCCTCTCTCATCCCTTTGGTTTAAAGCGATCACAGACCGGCTGGGTTGATTTGACATGATTGACATGATTTCTGGGAATTGAAGTTCAGCTTTTAAACAGTTATGTCTTGCTACCATTTGAAGCCACCAACGTCCTAAGTTGCCTAGTGCAGCTTTAACAAATACTGAATTGTTCCATATCGCTGTTGTAACATGAAAGCCTTGTAACTAATTTAGGTGATTTTCATTTTATTTCTCTTTGATTGAATGATTACATGATCCTCTAAAGTTTGAGACAATTTTACAACAACTTGGGCTTATGAAACCCTTTCAAAACCTACTGGATCCAAAAATGGATTGTCATCAAGCTAAAAACATAGCTGCTTTTCTTAGTTTGTGGAAAGTTGACATTATGGAAATGCAAGGTTTTCGCCCGACAGCGCCCATCTGTTTATATAACCCCAATTGTTTATATTCAAATTTCATGTTTCTACTCTATTTTTCCCCCTGCTGTATCCTATGACTTTTGCTTCTGCAATGACCCAGTTTCCACGCGGGGATCATTAAATATTCATCCCAGAGAAGAAGACAGACAGTCAGACAGAGAACAGTGCAGACAAAGAGACAGAGGAAATAAGACAGAGAGAAAAAGGAGGCAGACAGACACAGAGACAGATAAAAAAGCCTGACAGAGCGAGCCAAGACCCGGCGCTCGCTCCCTGTTCTCCCTGTCCTATCTGGCTCTCTGCTCTCCAGCCCCGGTCTTCAAAGCCACAGCGGGAGGTGGCACTCTCCGCTCTGCTCCCTGGCTTCTATATAAAACCTCCCCAGTCTATTTACCCTCTGCAGGGATTACACTCAACACTCATCTTTCACATGCGGCTCGTTTGGGCAAATCCCTCCTCTGTCTGCGTGTGTGTGTGTGTGTGTGTGTGTGAGACAGAGAGAGAGGGTGTCTACATGAGAGAGAAAGTGTGTGCGTGTGTGTATTCTTGTCACGGGGGTTGCGCTCCTACCTGTGAGGCTACTTTCATCCTTGAGAGTGTCTTATTTGGCATAGAAAGCATCTCAGTCATCTTCGTGACAGCATGCACTGCGATTTTCTTGGCTGCCACATCAAAAAGAATAGACGAGCCGGTGTTTGTTGTGTTTGAGATAGGGGTCAGAGGCGTCCACATTAGACGTTTTTTTTTTCTTTTTTATACATCATTTGACGCATTCGTCATTACTCATTCAGTTGGGTGAGTCAGTGAGAATGAAATTTGACAAAACAATTCGATTTATCCGGGTAGTCAGCTTTCATTTCGGGTCAGCGAGTGTGAACAAATTCCGCTTTGGTATGAAAATGAAGTGAGCAGAGCTAGCGAGCGAGGTGAGTGAACAGCAAATTAAAGTTATGTAAGGAATCAGACTCACAAGCATGGGCACGGCTGAATGGAGTTAAAAACAGAGAAGGGTGTTGAATTTCAGCTCTATATATCTCTTTCTTCACATGACTTTGGTCCTGTAGATTCTCTGATTCAGTGTATTGAGGAAATTAATGACTGGATGTGCCAAAACTTTCTTTCAGCTAAATAAAGACAAAACTGAGGTAATTATCTTTGGCACTAAGGAAAAGAGGCAGACAATTAGGGCTCACCTTGACTCCCTGAGTAAAGACCAAGCTAGGAATCTTGGTGTTATTATGGATGCTGATCTCAATTTTAATGAACATATCAATACCATTACAAGATCAGCCTTTTATCATCTTAAAAATATAACCAAAGTACGGGGTCTTATGTCAAAACCAGATTTAGAAAAGCTGATACATGCATTCATTACCAGCAGGTTACACTACTGCAATGGTCTTCTCTCCGAGCCACCCAGACCTCTGAGGTCATCCGGGACCGGTCTGTTAGTTGTTCCCAGGGTGAAAACTAAATCAGGTGAAGCTGCTTTTAGTAATTATGCTCCCGATTACTGGAATAAACTTCCAGAAGCACTGAGATGTGCTCCTCACTGTCAGCTCTTTTAAAAGTCGGCTCAAAACATTCCTTTTCTCTGTGGCCTTCTGCTAAATCATCTGTATGTAGATGTAACAGGTGTTATCTTTATTTATTTCTTTTATTTCTTTTACTTATGTTTTATCTATTTTATACAAAATTATTAATCAATTCACAAACAGGATCCCAACAGGAGTCTAGAGGAACTCTGGTGAGTAGTTTATCCGCTCTGACAGGATCCTCAAACCTGTATTGAGAATTGAAGGATTTCTTGAAGTCTTGCAGCCTAGAGTCTTTCCGGTGGTCTTACCCCACCCTGTAGGCAGGCCCCACAGCCCCTATAGGACTTGTAAATGTCCCTTTAGAACAATACACAGATCATCTAAACAATTACAATTATAAATTTCTTGAAGTTTATAATTATAATAATTAATAATTATAAATTTCTTGAAGTTTATAATTGTAATTGTTTAGATGATCTGTGTATTGTTCTAAAGGGACATTTACAAGTCCTATAGGGGCTGTGGGGCCTGCCTACAGGGTGGGGTAAGACCACCGGAAAGACTCTAGGCTCCTTCGAAGAATCCTTCAAGTTATACTGGCTGACGAGAGGTGTCACCAGTGTGAGAGTGACTGCTCAATATCTTTCTTTCTTTCATTTTTAATGTCATTTTATGTATTTTTTCTGTTTTATGTGAAGCACATTGTATTTGCCTTGTGTATGAAATGTGATAAAGTTTGCCTTGCCTTGCCTTGGGAAAGTGTCAAAGATATACCTGCTGTGCGTAGCGTTGGCTCTGTCACTTGAGCAGCTCTTGATTGCGCTCGTACAGATGTAGCCATCATGGAAGTCTCACTTTTTACAGTGCATGCTTTCAGCGGTGCTGCGCGACAGATGCAGGGAGCGGGGATTTCTGCAACACACACCCTTGTGTAATGTTCACTGCCACTTAACATCCTTCTTAGATTCCCTTATTTCTCCTTACATGACAGATACATCTCCTTGTTTGTAATTAGCCTGCAATAAACAACGGTTCTGCTGAGCGCTTGAGTCTGACTGGCTGAGAAGCGAAGCACTTTCACAAAAGCCAAAATGCCGGGCTTTATAGTGCTGTAAAAGTAGCTTTGCCTCGGGCAATTTACAACCTTCACATCAAGCATTTTGACTGCGAAATTCTCAGCACCTCATTTACATCATGCATAGCAGCTAAATCACTCCTGCTTTCTAACCAGTCTGTGATTTGCAGCATTGGGGAAAGTTACTTTTGAAACTAACTAGTTTTGAAACTAACTAGTTACTTTACTTTGTTACTTGCCCTAAATAGCAACTAGTTACTTCACACAAGTTAGTCTTTATTAAAAGTAACTCATTACTACTTTCAAGTTACCCACTTAAAAACATGCCTATAAAATCTGTCTTGTGGTGATGTTATCACTCTTATTGTGTAGAAATCATCACTATAACAATCTACTGTTATCTAAAGAAAACATGGCTAGTAAGTACAGTAGTAAGATTACTTTACATTTTTTGTTTTGCTTTCTACTCTGCACTAACTAAAAATTAAATCATTTGAAAGGAAAATAAAAGTAATGCACATTTGATTTAAGTAACTAATAACTCATTACATAAATTTAAAAATAACTGTTAACTACTCGTTACCACAAAAAAGTAATGTGAGTACTAACGCGTTACTCCCAACACTGATGATTTGTAACTATTAGCTGAGCAGATCTCAGCTTTGCTCTGTTCAGTCTGATTGACTCCAGCAGTCCACACATTTTGTTTTTATTTGTATGTAGACTGTAGCTTTTTCTATTTCTCTGTTTTCACTGCTACCCTCATCTCTCTGTGCCTTGCCTCACTCTGGTGGCCACTGTATTAACTTTCTCAGTCTTGTTTGCTTGTGTGTGTGTGTCTGTGTGTGTGTGCTTGCATGTGTTCCTGGGCAATTTTCTCTGTGGCATGTTCAGTACGATCTCAGCATGCTGATCCACATTTGACTGGGAGGCTGTTAGATACACACAAACACACCCAAATGCACACAAAGTCACACACACACACACACACACACGCACTCACGGCAAGCTGTGACCACTGCTCAATTAGCTTCTGCTCTGTTGACCATCCCTTACAGGCACACTGACGTAAATACAGCCACACACACACACACACACACCTGCAACTATGAATCATCTGTATCTTGATAAGTTTTTGTGCCCCGTTCTCTTTGATTTGCAATCGCTGCTGGAAACCCAAATAGCATTCTGCGTCACGAGCGCCTGTGCCCAGTTGTGCTCCAGATAAAAGGAAAACACACACACACACACATATGCAAATGTGTGGACATGCATACGCACAGTGTGTTTTCCTGCCATCTTGCTCATAGCGAGAAGACCTTGTTGTGTGTTCAAATGTGTTTGTGTGATATAGGTCTGTCCAGCAGAGTGTCACAGCCATAGAGACCCACAGGTTACTGCTGAACTCTGCCCACTCTGTCCTGAAGTGAACCCAGAAACAGAGAAGACAGTGAAGGGGGTGGTCGAGAGAGGAAGAAGAGGCAAGAGAGGAAGAAGGAAAGAGGGAGGGAGGGAGAGAGAGAAATATCCATCACTCCAAAGCAAGACGCATCATAAAAAAGACAAAAAACTGAAGGGGAAAGGTCAAAGAAGAAAAAAGGAAAAAAGTCATCTGTAAAAAAGAAATATTTTTTATTTCCTTTCATTCAAAATTGAAGTCATCTGGCTACTCCAAATCCATTGCTACACGGTTGCTAATTATGCTAAGGATAAGTAAAGAGGAAAGGTAAAGAGAAAAAAAACAGTAAGGAGGAAACTAGAAAATGCGCTCAGTAGAGCACAGACCTCCGCCTTGTCTGGCAACACCCTGCAAGGAAGTTATGCACCTGTTGGTGACATGCCACGCCCACCACCACGCCCCCTTTTGGCCAATCGACATGAAAAGTGAACCAGTTCTTCCTTGGCCCATAACCAACCTTTGTACCAAGTTTTGTGCAAATCCGTGCCCAACTTTTTGAGATATCCTGCTAACAGGCGGACGGACGGACAAACACACAGACGCGGGTGAAAACATTACCTTCGGACCTTACAGAGTAAGAGGTCTATAACCTTACAATTTAGCCACCTATGACCAAAAACATGAGAGACTCCTCCTATTATTGTTTACATTTAAAAAAAAAAGAAAAAGATCTTAATACTCTTAGCCTACACATTTTCTTCTAAAACGGAGGCCAATAAGACAAAAACAAGAACAAAATGCTGGAGCAATCAGAGCCAGGAGGATCCAGCACCCTGATGACATTCGCGCTTTTTCTAAGGAGAGAGAGAGAGAGAGAGAGAGAGAGAGAGAGAGAGAGAGAGAGAGAGAGAGAGAGAGAGAGAGAGAGAGAGAGAGAGAGAGAGAGAGAGAGAGAGAGAGAGAGAGAGAGAGAGAGAGAGAGAGAGAGAGAGAGAGAGAGAGAGAGAGAGAGAGAGAGAGAGAGAGAGAGAGGAATGACAGCCACAAAGAAAGGCTGTTGTTTTGTTGTTGTTGTTTGTTGTTGGGAGCAGAGTTGCCCTTCAGTAAAGCCCCCTCACCCACCACCCACTCTCCACTGAAGACTTAGCAATCGTTGCATAGAGCAACTTCTACACGATTTTTCATACTTTTGTACACTATTTTCTTTTTTCTCTGTTAGATTATTTGCTGCTGTTGTTGTCGGGGTAGGCACACTGTGACCCTGTACATCTTGTACTGCAGAGCGGTGGATGATGGAGACAGAGAGGGAACAGAATGAGAGTGAAAAACAAAGAGACGAACTCGGACGGTAGACAGAAGTCAATCTGCTGTCCTTCTCCTCGCTGAGTGGAGCTGACATGCCCACAGCCGCACATTTGCTTCTTTGTATCTGTGTGTTTGTATTTCTTTGTGTGTGTGTGTGTGTGTGTGTGCCAAATGGAAGGTGGCTAAGGATAAAATGTTCCACTATGGTTAAAATGCACACCATGCTCTCACATTGGTGTCTTTTAGTGAGGTGTGACGGGACAAAAAGAAATGCCCAAGCTCATAATTTCATTTGATGTCCAATTTGTTTGAGTTACACCCCCCCCTCCTCCCTCCTCCCTCTCCTCCCTCCTCCACCTTCCTTCATCCTTTCTTCCACGCATCTATCCATCTCTCTTCCCGCTCTCTCTCTTTCTTTCTTCTTTCTTGAAATCATACTCTTGCCAACTTTTTGCAAGCGCATAGTGGAAGCAATTTTTAGCTTAGAGTACACTGCTTACTTTGCAGCATGCATAAGCAGCGGTGTGTGTGTGTGTGTCTTTGTGTGTGTGTGTGTGTGTGTGTGCTTTAATGTGTGCGTGACTCCAACTTGTCTTCTCAGCTTTGCCTGGCAGTGAGCTTGAGAGTGTATGTGTGTTGCTAACAGGATTACAAAAACACTGTTGACTGCAAGAGGGAGGGGACTTGATTTGTGGCTCCAGGATAATGTCTAATGCACTCTTAAAAAGGATGAATCATTAATCAAAATAAGTGTTGTGTCAATAGGTGTTGCTATTAAAATATATAATGTGTGTTATCCCAAACTGGACGCATGGATGTTTTGAAAATGACATTCAAATGACTTCTTGTAATAATCCTATTTACAGATATAGGCACTTTTACTTCGGCTTCATCCCCAAGAGGAATTGTTTGGAAAAATCTTTTTTGCTGTTTTGCTCTTTTCAGTTGTCAGAAGTTGGATTTTAGTTATGTTACAATAGAGAAATTTGGTTCTACTGTGTAACATTCAAGGAAGAATTGTTTGCAGTTCTAAACAGGATAAATATATGAGGGCAGATTTCCTCAGTGGCTACTAATGTACCATGATCCTCCTGCCCAGGCTGAAAGACACCAACCAGCTCCATCCTCTCTTCATCTATCTCTAACTTCTTAATGGGCACACACGGTTGCAGCACTTTCCATCTGATGTTTATCATTCGATATCTCTTGAATATATAATATCAGTTTGTAAAGGTTTTATTTTGTAGCATCATTTTACCATAATGTGTTTTCATTTTTTGTGTCAATCTTTCTTCAAATGGCAGATAACGCATTTGGAATGAAACCTTTCAAATATCCCTTTACTGGTATGAGAGCGTAGCCCAGCTGAGCTAAAGGTGAACACATAATATTTAATTTCCTTTAATCAAGGCTGAGATACAGTAGTCACCCAGCCAAGATTCCTGTGCTGGGTAAATTTGTTTAATCCTTTTTCAACCAGGTTGATGCAGAGTTTTATTTAGTGCAATGTTCTGGGATATACTTGTAGGGACTGGGAGGGTTATATACACAAATTAAATACATTCACTTGCCCAGTACCACAGTCCTCTACTGGTGGTCACTGAGTAACTTAAAATGTAAAATGCCCTGTTTAAGGTTTATTGGTGGTAGCTGTTGGGATTCAAACTTCTTCGTCACTGTCCTACTTCTTTAATTTTAGCCAACTGTCACCCTTTCAAGATTCCTATGGTCTCAGAAAGGATTTGAGATTTTCTTTTCGCCAGATTTAGTCTTAGTTAGGTCCTCTGACACAGTTTCAGAAGTGCAGGATGAAAATCCTGCATCAAAGTGTTTCTCAGCAGCTTTGTTGGCAAACCCCGAGTTCCAAAATTTGGCTGAATCGGCAATGCTGCGACTTAATTTGTTTAAGAGATGTTGTACTGTGCTTCCAGCTTAAGCTCAGCTCCGTTCAGTTCAGTTTGGTTTGGCTGTGTAATGTCCAGATTTCCTCCTTCATCTCCTGCCTGCCTGGTGCCTCAGAAGACAGAGGAGGAGGACGACCATGCAGCCAAATCTCCATGGATACTTGGTGACTTGGCAGAAAATGGAGCCGAGGAGCCTTTGTGTATTTAAAGGGCAATGCCGTCATTTCTAAACTGAATCCAGTGTCACTTTTTACCTTGATATGAGTTCATAACCCAGATCTCTTTTTTCCATTATTGAGAAAGTCTGTAGCAGTCGCCTTTCTAAGGCGACTGCTACTTCATCACTGCCACATCACTGAGGATTTGATCTTATGCCGCCTAGGGAATAACTGTGTGTGTTGGAGAGATATGAATTTATGGAGGTGATATGCTGGGGAATTTTCTTTGGGCAATAAAGATGGAACACTCCCAGTAACAAGCGACAACATGAGCCACAGGTTCAACATTTTTTTCAAATGTTTCCTGGCAAAAACATTTTCCCTGTATGAATGATGCTACAATGCAGATGCCTCACCTTGTGCTGTCTACTGTTGCTCATTATCGTTGCCCAAAACGTTGCCTTCTGTCTCACTGCCTTAGGTGACTTGCCTTGTAGTGATATCACCTATATGTTAACGATGCAGAGCAAGTCTGTGGAGCAGGAGCTAGACCTGATTTTCTATGCACAAGGTGCAAAGTCAAATCCATAAATGTAAAGTTCACAGCCATAAATTAGACGGGCCTTGGGATCTCGTCTCTTAAACAAATATATGTGTGTGTGTGGGTGAGACCTTTTAATAGGAGACAAAAGGCAGTGTGTGAAACCAGTCTTAATGTTTAGTATAGCTTTAGAATAAAAGTATGCATACCCATACACAAACACACACACACACACACACACACACACTTCAACTTGACCGTTACTATCATAACATTTTCATTCAAAACTTTTTTGTGCCCGTTGCCGGTTTCCAATCATGTCGGAGCTCTCAGGTTAGAGTAGAAAGTTATGAGTTCAAAACTCTCATTTGAATGCTGATTTTGATATCATAACCTCCTTTATGCCTTGCCCTGGGTGTATACTCGATTCTGGTTGGCTGGGGATATGTGCATTAATTTTTGATAATCACATGGCTTTGAAGTAGTTCCAGCATTAAAGGATAGTAGAAGCAGTTATTGAGTGCCTTGCCCCTCCTCAGTGGCTGGAGATGACTTTACTTATTATATCCCTCACAACTTCAGTTCCACACATTGCCTCGTCAAAAACTATGGACTGAAATTGACTTGCCTCCTACACAGCTGCAACTGCATCAATATGCATCTGAGATGGAAGGTCTGGGACTTATAGAGCCTATGTAACAGAGTTGCAAAAGTCAGTGAAACTTGCCATCCTTCATAAAATCTGGATTTAAAAGTAAACGTTAAAGCTGAAATGGAAGAAAAAAAAAAAAAAGATTCCCACCCGCTCCTTATCTAGAGTACCATGGCAACAATGTTCCATGTCACTGTAGCTCTTCTCATTACGTCTGTCTCCCATATAGGCCTAGTCAAAAAATAAATTAACTTAGCTTGGGTACTATTTTCAGAAAAAGACAGACTCTGGTTTTGCCGTCACCTTTTCAATATTTCCTGTTATCGTTCATCTTTGCTGGAGAAAGGGAAAGGTACGGTACGCTGTGTTAACTTGAGGCTTACTGTTGAGGTAAATCAAAGTTATTTTATGATTGATGTAGGCATCCTTCTCCATGGCAGCCATCACTAATTAAATAATTTGCACCGTCCATGCTTTGCCTCCAAGATGAACAAAATTAAAAACCTTTTTTTCATAGAATCCTGTGACTATTGATTCAATTAAAGTCGGCCTACTTTCTAGAGAGCCCATCAAAGAAGTTTTTTTTTTTTTTTTTTTTAAACCAATGAGCACCATGGATGAAACTGTTGAACAGACCAATCTGAACTATACTTTGAGTGTAGAAGTTGAGGCCACTAAGGACATACAGTATCTTTCACACTGGAACATTTCACCCTTTCACAAGCTGTGAGTGGCCTGCAGGCCAGACCTTGAGTATCATTGGCCTAGTTATCTCTCTCTCTCTCTCTCTCTCTCTCTCTCTCCTCTCTCTCTCTCTCTCTCTCTCTCTCTCTCTCTCTCCTCTCTCTCTCTCTCTCTCTCTCTCTCTCTCTCTCTCTCTCTCTCTCAGTTTGAGGGAAACAGATGACAAATTAGAACATGGGGCAGCGCTCAACCCTGGACTTCAAAAAGACTATATAAATACTTTCCATATACTTATATAATCTACCATTTTACAGCATGTACGTATATTGCACAAGGATGTTTTCTATAACAATTCGTCACTGTCAGGTAAAAACCTCACTACTACAATTTTGGTGATTTTCATGTTTTAACTTCAACTGAAAGGTTACATGCTCCTGTATGGGTTGAGAAAGTTATCTGACCCTTGGGTTTATGAAACCTTTTCAAAACAATTAGATAAACTCAAAAAATGCATGGTAGTCAAGCTAAAAACAAGGCTGTTTTTCTTAGTTCCTGAAAAGTTGACATTTTGTAGATACAAGGTTTTCACCCAACAACAGCAAATTGTTTGTTGGACATGAAGTGGATGACAGTGGTGGAGAATGACCATCAACAGTTACAACTGCACTACATTGTTAGCACCATGCAAATTCACCTTTGCAATACATTTCTATACTATATGCTACTATTTATTATACACTTTATACCATTTAGTTGATGCTCTTATTAAAAGCAACTTTCAATAAATGACTGCGGCAAATAGTGCGACCAGACTGATACATAATAAGTCTAGTCAGCGCCCCCTTTTCCTGTGCAACTCGGTTGACACAGTGAATGCCTCTGTGTCTTCATTACTCCTAATGCATGTTCCATTTAGGCTTTTGTTTAATAATGAACAGCTCCATTACAGAGACTCTCTGGACCGCTTTGTTTGAAACAATAGAGCTTCCCTGCAGCTCACAGTTAGTTACAATAATTTATAACATGACAAAACCATGATAGAGGCATCATTTTTCTATTAGCTATTAACTGTCTTCAATGGGGCCTATTCTTGGATTTTTAGGGCATCAGAATTGGAAACTAATATCAGTCTTGCCATGCGTGGCATATCAATTATTGTAATATATGAGATGGGTATGATGACTAAGGGTTATCTGGAATATAAAATGGGGTTTATAGATGGACTGTTATATCAACTGAAATATAGTTGATAGACATACCCCAGAGTGAATAGCAGTGAATGATAGCAAAAGGCAGGCTTTAAAGTCAAAGTGGTATACATTTTTTTTTTCTGAACCAGTTTTAATGTTTCTAAAGTTGATTTTCTGTCACTCTAACAATCTGAGGGATGAGACATACTCTTTTACTCTTTCATTCTCTCTCTCTCAAACATACACACATACACATGCACGCGCGCACACACACACACACACACACCCCAACCCCTATCTTGACCTCATCTCTCCTCTTTCTCACTATCATGTTATTTCTCTTTTTCCCCATCTCACACTCTTTCTGACTCTCACTCACAACCCTCTCGCTTCCTTCTTTCTTTCAAACACAAACATATTGTCATGTAATGCAGCTTGTTTATACTGGCTTTCACTTAATAAGAACCTCAAAACATATCAAAGCATATCTAATTGGTTTAGAGTTGCTAGTGTGTAAATACCGCATTGTGAATGGAGACTATTTGCCTGCCTAGCGAACGTAACAGGCATTCAATCACCTCGCATGCTACAACACCCACGTATGTAAACCACAACGATTTTGTTTTTACAAACTCTTCAGTCTTATTTTAACGAGGCAGTTTGCAGATGCACAGGACAGTCACAGGTGTAAGGTGCTATAATTTTCAGCTCTCTTACACTGGCTTCAATTTTTAGCTGGGCCAGCAAGTACCACAGCTGGCAATCAGCCAAAGAGGTTTCTGTGTCTCAGACTTGAACAACTTTATCAAGATGTTAAAGACCCCATGAAGTGGCATGGAGAGCGTGATTTGCTTCCGTGTATTCACCTATTTCCAAATGAAACAGAAAGTTAGGACTGGAAGCGTCAACGGGAGGGACTTATTTGAATATCGAGGAAGTGGTCAACATCAAACCCGGTCAGATCAAACATGGATAGCAGTCTACACTCGGTTGTGGAGCAATATTCTGCGCCTCCGTTGCCCCGTCTAGAGTTTTAGGTGAAGCACCGCCAAAAACACTCCTTTGTCCCATATTGCTAGCTGAACTGAGCTTGCATGCTGGGGGGAATAATTCCAGTTACAGTTATCTAAAATGTATTGGATGAAATTTTTGTATATGCCCCTGAGTGCAGGATGAGTCATCAACAGAAATGTGCTGTTTACCGGAAGGAGACGGCCTGTTAATTTTGATATATAATTTCTAGGCCTGTATTGGTGAATAGGTGTAGCCTACTCTAAGTCCAGCAACATCGACAAAAAGCTAAAAAAAAGAAGTTATTTTTCATTTCATAGGGTCTTTAAGCATTTTGAACAGTTGGCGTGGCTTGGTTATGCTTTATTGCCTCTGGCTTGCTGCCTGCATCAGAAAGGATCTTCTGGCTTTGTTAGCTTAGCATAAACAGAAATTCAGTTGTCTGTTCTGTTTTGGCTACTAAATCTTTATTGCCAATAATGCTGACATTGTATAACATAAATAGTCAGTTTGTAAGGGGGTGGTAAACCATGATATGGCTATTGTCTATTGTGGTTGGCAGTCTTTTGTCGAATGGAAACGGGAAGGGTCTTTTGGCTACGTTAGTTTAGCATAAACAGAAATTTGGTTGTTTGCTCTTTTTGCATCGACAACTAAATCGATATTGCCAATAATTTGTTTGTTGTTTGTTAGTATTGCCCATGTTGGTTAGTGGCCTTTTATCGAATGGTTTATTAGCTGATAGCTTTAGCTAGCATAGAGAAACTGGAGGTAGAGAGGAAGTATTTATTTAACGTCTGGTGTCTTTGGTGGCCACATTTGATCATACTCGATGTGCAATACAGAAAACAGGGAAGCAGATGTAAACAATAACAAACAATCAATCGGTTTTTGGACCAAAAATTAAATAAATAAATAAAAATGTACAACTTTGATATCACTGAAAGATGAGTGGAGCTAGAGGCCAAATTACCTACGAGGATCCACATAAAAGGCTACAGGCAACCTTTGGCTCTCTCTTAATTTGTTTTCCCAATGTTTCATCCTGATGCTCTGCAGGACTGACCTTCATTCAGATGTTTTGCATATTCTTGTTTTGGGGTTTTTGTCACTTTTTATTCCTTGCCCTTTAAAAAGACCTCTTCATTTAAATTCTGAACTTGTTTTGTTGGAGGGAGAAATGTTTCTGTTTGTGACAGGACCACCAGATCTCTCCCATCATAGAGAGGTCACCTCTCATCTCTCGGATGGACTGATGCTCTTTGTCGGCTTCTTCTCTCACAGCCGACAGAAAACAGAGACACTGCGATCAGAAGCAGAACGGAGAATCAACTGCTTCTTCAAAGAAACAACAACAAAAAACTTTTCAGAGTGCATTTGACTGAGCTCTTGGAGTTCAACTTATTCATCTGTTATTTTGTTATTTACTTATTTGTTCCATGGATTCCCTGCTTTTATCCACTTCACTTCCAAAAACTTAGGCCATATCTACTCTAAAATAGATGGACACCAGCTAAATACGGTCAAGTGCTGTTTGACAAAACACTTCTTTTGTACAGATTTTAGTGTTTCAAAAATGACCCATTTGGAACAAAGAGTAAGATTTGATAATAAGCCACATTTGAAGTTTTATACCCAGGGAGGATCACGACGTCAATCCAACAGTTCCCCAAGTTTGGATGGTTGAATATAAGAAGTTTGTCTGAAATAGGTTTTTCATACTATTTCATCTCCTGTACCAGTGGCTGACAAGCTGAGGAACATTGCCAACTTTCCAACTAATCCCCTACACATTATCATTATACGCTTTATAATGGGCTCGACTCCTTTACAGCTTGACGATGATGATGGCAGTGCAATGGAGAGACAGTGACAGAAAGTCTTCACTTGTCTTTGTGTTCATACTCTTTATAGCCTCTTCCTCTTTCTCTCTCACTTTCGCTCCCCAGAGGTCTTCTATATTACTCTGCTTCTTCTTCTTTTCCTCCTCCTCCCCAGCTTGGCTACCGCAAAGCACACTAATTAATCTTTTCATCTCATCCAAAGTTTTATTCTATGCCCTCTCTCTCTCTCTCTCTTCCCACCTGAGCTCAGCCCACATAAACCTCTGCACCCTTGAGTGAAGCTGCAGTGAGGAGTCATTAGCTTGCCTCTGCAGCTTCTTCTGAAGTTAAGTTCTGTCGGAGAGTGGATACACTTTATTTGGAAAGTCCTTACCAACACTTGAAGTGGATCGTTCCCCTGCAGTGGTTATGTGTTGTTTGTCTAACACACTGAGAGTTAACACAATATTTGGAAAAGCCCTGGTCCCTGATTCACCCATTTCTGTCAACAACTGAGTTGTGAAAATAAGTGGAATTTTGGTATTTGGACCAATTTGTCCCATTAAAACCCATTGGAAATGATTGGAAAGCTGTTGAAATTAAATTAAAAAAGTATAGGACACTCTTGGGAAATCGGTTGGGTTTTGGTGGATATGAGTCCACCCCCTACAGTATGTCTTTCCTTTTTTCAGATAGTTTATTGAAAACAGAGACAGGAGGCAGGCAGCGGACAGAGAAAAGAGACATCATGATGGAAGCCTGGATTTTAACTGAGGCCATAAAATATTGTTCTCAGGTAAGTGACCAGAGATGGAAAATATAAGAGCCTTTTAGCCCTTGGCAAGCATTTTTTGTCCAGTCTAGTGGAAATGGTCCTCAATGGCCAGAACTTGAATGGAGTCCAAAGGAAATGGTATGGAGATGACAGCCACCTAACCCTGCTGGGCTAGACTCCAAACTCATTAGGATCCATCGCTGTAAAGATCACTCAACTGTTACCCCTCCCCTGAATATTTGTCTCAAACCATCCATTACTTCATTATCTGACCCCATTTACAGTCTTTAAACAGTTTTTGAATACAAAAAGAGTACAAACCTGGTGTTCAGAGTGGCTGAATCTCCCAAGTGTCCAGAACCCAGGGAAACTTTGCCGGTGGCACTTTTTCCTCAGTGCCTGACTCCACCAAGTTGATAGCCTTCAAGTTATTTTAGTTTTTTAAGATTTGATTTATTCCAAACAAATAGTGCATCAAAGATGCCCTTAGAGCAGATTGTCATTGGATTGAAAGGAAAAAGCATGAATATGAAAACAAGGACACCCTCCAGAGGAGTTCTAAAATAAATGGGAAAAAGTTCACTTTGTTCAGTTTAAAAGATGGAAATGAAAGAGAGTGGACTTCTGGTGACTTTTGTGTGTCCTTTAGAACAACAGAGACAGGCTACAGCAGCAGCTCCTAGACACTATGGGCCCAGGTTCAATTGAGCGTACTGAGCGTATTTATTAAGGCTCATAACTGTGCTGACTAAGGATCATTGACCAAGATCATTCATCTCAAAGATACTGTCAGTGCGGTGGGTTTTGGGTGGAATTACTTACCGTGAAGGGTACATAAAGTAGTTCTGATTGAGCATCCCCAACAAATATTATTTTTCTCAACGGCCTACATAGATGCAGATTTGGGGTCAGTTTTGCAATGTCTCCAATAATGGTTAAGGTTTAGTTTTGGGGAGAGAAAGCTGATGCCACATCAGCATTCATGAACAACCTAACTCTGGGGCTCTAACCCTCCATCATGTTGCCTTGAAATACACTCTTAGGGTGTTTTCACATATAGTTTGTTTTAAAGGAACCAAACTCAGTCCTTTTTAAGTGAACAAGCTGCATATGAACTCAGTCCTCTTTGTGTTCATAATGTAACTGGACTTACAAGAGGACACAGCTCTCTTTTCTGGTCCACAAGCATTGTTGTTCACACCACAACTCCTTTAGAACTCTCTCTCACTCTCCACGAACTGCCATATTCTTTGTTTTTCTGCGTGTGGTCATAGGACATTGCAGCTGCGTCTGTATGGCAAGGTAAAAAGGCGGAAAGCAAAACGCGAAGCAGACTGGGGCCGCTTTGTTTCCACATTGCACGAATCAAATGGGACCACAAAATGGGCCGCAAATGAATCAAACTGAGACCACCTCCTGGGGGGTTCTGAGTTTGTGAGTTTCTGAGTCTGAGTTTTTTAAACAGGAATAGAGGAAAGCAAAGGGCACTGGTAGATTAAAGGTTAGAGAAGCCAGCTTGTGACTTGTTGGTCGCCGGTTCAAATCCCTCCCTCACCATCTACTGTCAAAGTGCCACTGAACAAGGCACTGATCCTACAGCCTCTCCAGTGGAACTGCTCATTGGCCTGAAGACTGTGGTAGCACTGGGCAGCTCCCAGGTGTGAGTGCGTGAATTAGTGAAACCATTCCTTCCCATGCAGCTACTCCCCCAGGTCGCTGCTGTAAATAAGAATTTGTCCTTGGCAGCCTTGCTTGGTTAAAAGAGTACAAAAAAAGAAAAAGTCCCCATACTCTGATCCTTGAAGAAAAAAGAGAGGAATTCAAGAGACTTGGTGGCTGGCGGCACATAAGACGTGTTGCTTGCATCTGTATATTTTATAATGTGAATACTTTACAATGCACATTTGCTGTCTAGATACACTTCTATAAATACGTTCTGTACATGAAGCTGTCAAGCTGAACCAGCTACCTGATGTCTTCCCCAAGCACCATGTTGGGAAAGCCAGAGTCAAACTGGAGTGTTACCTTCATCTCCTTTATGGCTATTTGAGTTTCTTCCAACTGGCAGAAGGCTTAGACTGCTGCAGGGCAAGTCTAACAGGGTGAAGAACTCATTTTTTTCTTTTTTGCCATTAATTTGCATAATTCTGGTTAATTTATTGATTAGAGGATTATCAGGATGCCAGTGTAAATGCTGTTTATTTTAATGCTGTTCTATGGATGATGATGTTCTTAATTTATGAATTTTGTGCTTGTCTTATGCCCTTTTGTAGATTTATGTTTATATGTTTTTAGGTTTGTTTTTATGCAGCTGGCTGCAAGGAAATCTTTCAATTGAACTGAATTGAATTATGTTCTTCCATCTGTATGCCTGATAATGTGAACAGCCAGCGATGCACACTTTAAAATCCACTTCAAACCTCTAAATCTGTCATTGAAGATTCTGTGTTTATTCCTTATATTATTCTCATGGTCTTTTGCTGTAATTACTTGTTGTTTTAATTTCAGTACTTTCTATTTGTTCTGTTCTTATCAATGTCCTATTCTCTGCTGCTGCAACAACAACCCAATTTCTCCTTGGGGATTATTAAAGTTTCATCTAATCTAAAATATCTGCGATCTCATGGGTTTGGGTTCTGTTCATGACCCTTTTCACATCTCCCTTCACTCTCCTTATCTTTCCCGACACAAACCAGCACATACTACCAAATAAAGCAGAAATGCCGCAACAGTAATCTGTGGCGACTTACACCCACCAGACTCCCTCCTCACCACTCACTGCAGTCCATTAGATGTCTGTTTCATCAGTTCCGTCATGTTGGCACTGAAACAGGGATTAGAGACACCAGACGGCTGGCACGGTGCCGTGTTGTGCGTGGTTACTTACTTCTTAGCTGCCAGGGGTCACAATCCGCTGACTCACTCTGATGAACGTTGAAGCCAAGACTTCAGACTGAGGTCTCAGACTTCAGCTCATCGGATGCTGACCCGTTATTAGCTACTCACTTACTCATATTTCCTTCAACTGTGCTTTTGTGTTTTAGTGGGATTTGAGAATAGAATAAAATAGAAGCAACTTTATTATTCACACAAGATGGACTGATGTGTCTTTTGGGACACATAATGCACATGAAAAACATAAAACAGCATTTTAGCTCAAGCAAGCCTTCTTAGCCCATTGAAGAGACATTGCGAGTAATTGTGATGAGAACTTCTGTACTTTTCATCCATAAAGGCAGTTAATGGCATTTGGAATAACTTTATATAGACGTTCCTTGATGGCCTTGGCACATCACTGTGCCTCTCAGAGGGAAAGACAAAGGTGTGAAACCAATGCCGCCTGGGAAATTAAGTAATTACATTGACTATAGTATGAGAATACAAAGTGGCAAAGTACAGAATACAGAAAAACACTCATTACAGACATTTACATGTTGGTAGAAATGCGGTGGGCCTTGACACAAGATATTTTTTAACCTAAACTACTCAGGGATTTCTCACCCTTTGCCAGGACTGGATCGTTTACAGCACAGAGGTTCACCTCACGGACAATAATTGGCTAGTTGGGCCTACAGTGCAGCTGGCATGATATTCATTACTCTCTCTCTCGTCCTGTGTGTGTGTGTGAGAGAGTGTGTGTCCTTCTCATTAGGCAGTGTTCCAGTGTCACTGTGGAGGCAGGGGTCACCTCCTAATCCTCCAGGGGTCATGCAGATCTACAGAGAGAACAGATTACACAGCACACAGCCCCATGTTGTCTGGAGAGAGAAGGTAATTAGGGTTACTATCAGCGTTTAACAGCTAAACACTGCAACACTATTGGAAGAGCACAGCGATAGAGAGAAAGAGAGAGACAAAGAAGGTAGTTGGCCCCAACTATAACAGGAAAGGTGATCAACAATATTTTAATTTACATGGAAAATGCATTAGGTGATGCGCCAGGTGATGATACATGGGGAACATTTTGAGCGTAAGCGTAAATCCACATAGCTGGTCACAGTTATGACAGGATTTTTCATAACACTTGTGTTCCTTTACGTTCCTTCAAGTGCTTCATGTGTTGTGCACTTGCCACAACAAACCACCATTTGCAATATGAATACATATGATAAATCAATTGTTACATACTCATCGTATTGGAACATATTCAACCACAACATTGCCCTGGTCCTAGAGAAATTAAGTTGGTTTGGACACATAAGCTCAGGACAGGGATGGATTTCAAAAAAATAATCTTAATGCTAAAATATTCTTTGTTCCATTATAAGCCAATGGACAAATATTTACTGCTACAATGCTTTAGGGAAACTGGCCGAGGGCTTTAGTGGGTTGAAGCAGGCTGCAAAGGACGGCTGCCTTGCAGTTGGGGCGACTGCTGGTTCAAATCCCAGTGCTGAAGTATCCCTGAACAAGGGTACCGGCCTCAATGTATATGTGTACCAGCTGTGCCAAGGACAGGTAGTTACAGCTGTAGCCAAATGGAGTGATGGGCCCTTTCTGTGTGAA
This sequence comes from Centroberyx gerrardi, assembly GCF_048128805.1. NCBI lineage: Eukaryota > Metazoa > Chordata > Actinopteri > Beryciformes > Berycidae > Centroberyx > Centroberyx gerrardi. The sequence continues at coordinate 9,363,569 of NC_136007.1, read as the reverse complement.
GTTTGCACATTGTCTTTGTGCTTGTGTCGGTTTCCTCACACTTTCTACGGACAATTTGGCATCTCCAATCCATGTTGAATCCAAGTTGAATATGAGTGTCTGTCTATTTGAGTTAGCCCAGTGAAGGACTGGCAACTTGTCCAGGGTGTTTCCTTGCCTGCTGCCCAGTGTATGCTGGGATAGGCTCCAGTCTTCTGTGACTCTCAATCAGAAGCAGGTAAGAAAAATAAGTGAATGAACAAATGTCTAGTCTAGTCTTGTTTATCTATATAGCCCTTTATCACAAGCATGTCTCAAAGGGCTTTACATACCATCATATACATACATCACTATATACCATACTACATTATACTACATCATATACATACTACATCATATACATCATATACTACATCAAATCAAATTTTAACTGAAATAAGTCATAGTGGTTGTATTTGTCCTTGTAAAAAGAATCCATGCATGTACCTAAAGTTAAAGTTGGTTTGTAGCTAGAAACTCTTCGATACATTTCACCCATTTCAAAGTATTTATACCCAACGTATGTCCGTGTAGCCTGTATGCAACTCCATGAATCCCTCGTTTTCCTCGTCACTTATCACTTATCATCACTTATAAGGCACTTATCATTGTCATGCCTATTTGAATATTTTGGTACTTTACAAAACTGGCTGATGTCTTTGAGGCTGCTTTCTTGAATTTCAATGCTACATCGGTCCTGACCAGCCACAGTATCAAAGTCTTTTTACTCACATGTAAACACAGACTAATGGCTTCCAGCCCCGAAATTTGCAAGTCCAATCAGGGATCTCGGTGCCTGCCTGCTTGAACTACCTCCTCAGAAACAAAACACCGCCAGGCCCATGAATTGTGAAATTCAAATGTTCTTGTGGTTTACAAGCAAACACAAGTGAAAATGTAAATTAGTGATTCATGGGGCTTGATGTGGGCTACTTAATACCCACCGCCTGTAACAAGACTCATTTGGATTGACTAATTGGTAGTCTTACTCACTGTTAGATGATAATGCACATAGCCTTGCATCTTTATGAACGTGAGTCATTTGACATTCTCATCATTTCTCTCTCACCATCAGTCACGGCAATTAAAATCACAACAGAACAATAAACATTCTGTTAAAAGCTTATGTTAGCACAGTGAAGTATACACAATAAAGAGCAGGACACAATATACAACTGCTTCTACCTTTTAAATAAAGTTTCCTCAGCCATTCACTGCAATTTTTCTGTGCATATGTTGGAAGCTGCCTGTTGCACAAATTGTTTCTTTCTTATACTAAAAGCATTGGCCTAATATCACCGTGGCCTTCATGGCTACAGTGACATTATCCGTTATCCGAGACAAGGAGACAGACTTTGAAGGAGCCATCCATTACTGGAAACAAACTTAAACAAAAGGCCACTCCCTGTTACATAAATCTACTTAAGGTGTAAAGCTTTTTGTGAGTATTTTGCACTATAACCAAGTTACAAGGTGGATACAAGTTCATAATTCATCACCAAAAAAATAATCAAAAAACAGACAGGACCATCCTAACTTGACCAGTTCAGCCTTGATTGTGGCCAGGTGTGTCTCACTGAGCTCCAGTGGATTACAATAGTGATTATGCTAATAGAGCATGGCTGGAAGTGTGTGGTAATACTGATGACTTCTGTGAGGAGTGGAGGAGTGTGCTTCCACACTGTGCATGCAGCTCAGAATCCAAACTGAATACTGAATATCAATGGCTTGTAGGTGACCGAGGTTCAGCATAAAGTGTACGGTAATACCTCACACAGAGGGGGGCGAATGGTAATTTTTAAGCAGCGGTAATGGAAATGCTGTTTGTTTGTGATTGCACTGCAGCTTACCACTTCAAGGCTGCAATGAAACATCTGTGACACTGTAAAATATGTTTTTTTTTAATTTAGAATTGATAGCATAAAGTTAAATACAGATTAGCTCTTTGAGCGTAGTGTACAGCATGTAACGAAGGATACCACTTTGCATATTCTGATATTCAAAAGTATTGCAGTGTTACACGATAAATGTGTTTGGTCCTAAATTAAAGTACATGTTCTCCTTTTTCTCTTGTCAGCAGCCATTATGTTGTGGTGTAGGTGATGGGAACAGTTTGGTTCCAAAATGATGTAGCCAACATTTGAGAAAAAGTGACAACTGCTTTCACAAAATGATTGGTACACAGCAAAATCATCACTGTTATTTTAACTCTGAGAGTGTAAAAGTCAACACTATGCCAGCGTTTATACAAGTCCACATCCATCAGAGTTAATTCAACATTTTTAGATAGTTTTGAACAGCCGCCCCAGAACCACATCTGCTCTACGAGTGAACAAACAAAACTCCGATCAACACTGTCAACACCAAATAGTTATTGCTGAAAAGTCAACACTTACTAACACTGGAAAAATTTCTGTGTAGTACAAATTTATGATAAAATTATGCCACTTTATAAAGACTTAACTTCATGGCTAGACTTTAGTCCTTTATGTTCTAGAAATACTGAATGATGAAGTTCAGATTCTTTCCCAAAGTGGGCATATATATTTACCATGTAGTATAGCATGGAAATGAACTCTTCACATGTTCTCCCTTTCCTTTTGGTAACAGCCATTCTGTGCTACCATGGTCAATGCATACTCATAAATGATCATCACTCCTCCCGCAATGGTATTCATACGTGGATACCCGTTTAAGGATGCTAATTTGCACATTTTCATTCTAAAATCAATTTAAAAGTAGTGCAGTGTTACCTAACAAGGGTTTGACATTGAGGGATAAACTGCAGATATGTTTGTTTTTATATTATTCAGGGATTTCTAGTGATCACATCACATAAGATAGCCACATACTGATGAATTTGTCTTATAACACTTGATATGCCTTCTGTTGTACACCAGGTTTGTACTGTATGTCTCCATTGTTTTACTAGTCTAAGCTCTGACCAAAGCGCTATTTGGCATGCATTCAGAGTGAGATTGTGAGCAAGTGCACACACTTAAAGCATGACATGTCATCCCACTGCAAATCATGGCTGATAGGGAAAGAAAGAGGACACATTCATTCAAGTGAACACACAACAAAACTACAAACGGTCCATTTTCCAAAAACACATACATGTGTTGAGACATGAGACATTTCCCAAGTTGTATGCTTTTTACTTTAAGGAAGATAGTAGGTTGATGCATTTCAAAAAGATTCATAAATTGAGAACACAAGGTTTAGCCTAGTTTATTTTGCAAATTGTTTTTTTCCAGTTTGGAAGTAAAGTGATTAGATTATTTTTTTATATAAAATGTTTTTAATGAGGTTTGGGTGGAAATTCTTCTCATGCCTCCTTACTTCTCTACCAGTTTTCCCCGAGTCCCTTCAGTCTCTAGGGGGCAGTGTTGGTTCATACCTCATCTTTGAAAGAGACTTGTTGAAAATCCTCAAAACTATGGAGGAGGGAATGATAGAGCAGAAGGAGGAGAGGCAGGAAAGGTGGAGGAGTTTGGAGAAAGAAGAAATGTTCGGAGGAAGAAAGAAAGTGGGAGAAGAAGGAAAAGTATAGACTTGATACAGAGGGTGGGTGGACAAGAGAGGAGAGAGAGTCCAAACTTTGAAGTCTGCAAAATTATCACCATTAGAGTATGATGATAGATAAGTAAGTGCGATGCAGCATTGAGAAAGTTAATTATGATGTGTTTAGTAAGCATGAGTTTTCTCCTTTTCATCTTTTCTCCTCTCCTCTCCTCTAGTGTAAAAAAAAACATTATGGGACTGTAGAAAACACGCTTAAATTTAATCTTTGTTTCGTGTTTGGAAAGCAATGCTTATTCATAAATGAGCAATCATCATGGATTCTAAACACAGCAAGCTGTGCTGAAATGCTGAGCAAAGACTTGAGAAAAGGATCATTTTCGGTTTGGTATATATATAGCTCTTCCTGTTTACGGAGGCTAAATATACAGCAAGTGTGGCAGTCGCACTTAACTGAACTGAATGCATTTCCTTCATCCCCCTCAACCCTCCTCTTCCCCAATCCTCGTCTTGTTCCGTCCCGTGTTCCCTCTTCCTCCTCCTTGTCTCCTTGCCTCGTCACGGTCGCCTCCTCTTTCTCCGCTGTCTCTCCAGGTAGACGAGGTCCTTGATCAAGCGAAGGCATTTATATCAGTGTCATGCTGGGGAGATGATGTGGAATCAGGCTACTTAAAAAAAAAAAAAAAAAAAAAAATTATTCCAAACACACTGAATGTCAAAGATGTCCTTAGAATGCATTGTCTTCAGAAGTAGGTCAAGGGGGGGATACACAGAAATGAATACAGAGGCGGGTGCTCAGTATTCCTTGTACACACAGCAGCAGTCCAAAAAGTGCATGAGTAAGTAAATATGTTTTTAAAAAAGTAGATAAGTAATTAAGTTAGTAAGTAAGCAAGCAAAGAAGGAAGCAAGCAAGTAAGCAAGTAAATAAGTTAAGTCTTAATTTCAAAACAGCCCACAGAGCTGCAGCTAATCTTCTGTTTTGTAGCCTGAGGCAGACTGATGTGCAAATACATCCTCCGGACAAGATGCTAGACTATCGCAGGGCCTTATGCCCAAACCCCTCTCTTTTTGATGTCGACTCCCAAGGAGGGAGCGACTGGCTCACATTTTCTCTTTGTCATGATCTGACCCACTTTTTCTGGGTAGTCACTTGAATAAAATGGCAAAGATTGGTTGAAATGCCATTTGAAAAATCCATTCGAATAATGTGAATACTGATTTCTGATTGTGCGTCACCGCTGGTCCCAACTACATTATCATCAGTCTATGTGACAGGTCATCATATATAGGAGGCAACCTTGTTTTACATTACAGTAATGTCATGAAATAGTTTGATAATTTGATTTGAGCCAAACATATTGCGGCATATTCGAAGGACGAGGTGTGCCTCCCTGATTTTACATCTCCACTACAGGTATCCCTCAACTGTGTAAAACCCATCGTATTGCTATATTCTTTCTATTGCTATATTCCTTCTGACTTTAGTTGGCCATGGAAGAGTGAATGCGTAGGATGGATCAAGGGTTACATGCAAATGAAGTGTAGAGATGGAGAAATGTATGCAGATCACAACCCTTCTGGTTCAAAAGCTTCCAGGTTCTTGTAGAGGAAAATGAAGCCCTTTTGCCGTTCCCTCACTGGGGTGGTTGGTAATGATTTGTCCAGAGGTGCAACAATATAAACAAGCAATGGAACATGACCGTAAGCTAAGGAGGCCTGCAGTTCACAGCATGACAGTTTTAAACATCTATCTATATGCATCTTTATGGAAATGAGAGAAAATTCAATTTGTACTGAATGCACGCACCACCTATGCAGTCAAAATAAAGAAAATCCAATATAATGACATCCCACAGATCGGAAAAATACGATATAAAATGAGAAAAAAAAAAAAAATCCCCACATAATGAATGTTTTCCACCAGGGAAGCTACTTTAAATAGGGCCCCCTGAAAGCACCCTGTGCAGCATTCAGGCGACTGTAATGAAGCCAATCACTTTTAATTCAGCTTCCCTGCGTCAGCTCTGTGATGGTATAATTGGGTTACATAATTAACACTAGCAGGAAAACAAACCGCAGCGCTTCCATCAGTGTCTTAGAGGAGGATGATGAGCTGAGGGCTGTTGCTGGGGGTCTGATTAGTTTGGTTGTGAGACCACAGAGGGAGAACGTGTTTCTCTACATCGACAGCTTCCAGGCTATGAGCTGTGCTGTGCTGGAACTAACAGGTTAAAATGGCAAAAGGTAAAAGTGGAGAAGAGAGGAAAGGAAACGCAGAGAGAGCAGAGGAAAAGAGAAGGGAGGAAAAAAGGAGAGCAGATGAGGTGAGGAAAAAAGGAGAGGAGAGGAGAAGACTCTAGGAGAAGAGAGGAACAACGAATGGAGTAAAACGAAAAAGAGGAGAGGTGAAGAAAAGAGAGTGAAGGAAAAGAGGAGATTAGAGGAGAAGAGAGGAAGGGAAATGCAGAGGAGAGGAAAAGGAGAGCGGATGAGGTGAGAAAGAGAGGAGAAGACTAGGAGAAGAGAGGAAAAAAAAGAATGGAGTAAAACAAAAGAGAGGAGAGGAGAGGTGAAGAAAAGACGGTGAAGGAAAAGAGAGGAGATGAGACTGGAGGAGAAGAGAGGAAAGGAAATGCAGAGGAGATGAAAAAAGAAGGGAGGAAAAGGAGAGCAGATGAGGTGAGAAAAAAGGAGAGGAGAGGAGAAGACTCTAGGAGAAGAGAGGAAAAAAGAATGGAGTAAAACAAAAAAGACAGGAGAGGAGAGGTGAAGAAAGAGTAAAGGAAAAGAGAGGAGATGAGACTACAGGACAAGAGAGGAAGTGTAATTGGCATGAAATGTTACTTGCAAAAATAAATGTTTGAGCTTGAAAGGTCACCATCAGGTTTTAGACCGCAAGCTTTGCTTGTTTGAATCTCTCCCTCTCTCTGTCTCACTGTCATTCTCTACCCTTTCTTTCTTTCTTTCTTTCTTTCTTCCTTTCTTTCTTTCCTCTGTCTTCCTCTTTGTCTCTCACTTGCTTGCCTGTTGGCGCTCCCCAGATTCGAAAGGTTTACTTGAACATCAAACGATAACGCCCATCAAGAGTTTGCCGAAAAGAATATTCCCAAAGGAAGCCGGTAATGAAATCAAAGTCACAAACATTCTCTTTGGATTTGTCACAACAGTGCGACACTCCAAACGGAACAGCGTCGAAATCAATGTGCTCGTTAGCGAGGAGACGAGCAAATATTAATAATGAAATCACCGTAAAGTAGCGGACTGGTAGGAGGAGGAGAAAAGGTTGATGAAATAGAATGTAAGGTCTTCATTAAGCACAATAACGGCAACCTGCGACCTGCTTTACATCTGCAAGGGGACAGCCTTTGCTCTGGGGCAAAGACAACACGCAGAAGAAGAAAGTGTGGCATTTGCTTTGAAGCATGTGGAGTTGCGGACTTGCAGCAATGTTGGACAAACTTTCAACAGATTATTTTGGGAGAGAGAGAGAGAGAGAGAGAGGAAGAGAGAGAGAGAGAGTAATCAGTCTTTACTCTGACTCAGGAAGCAGCCAATCAAAGAGGCCAATCAACATCTCTGCTCTCGGAATATCAAAGCGAATTTACAGTAATCCTCAAAAATGCGCGTGCTCAGATGCACGCGCACACACACACACACACACACACACTTTCAGATTCATTTCATCATCGTTTCATCAGCAGAGCATGGTTACCACACAGCTTTGCTGGGAAGGCAAAAAACAGTTAGTTCACAATCATGACTCATAGGTTTGTCTGAACTTTTCAAGAGAACTATTAGCTGTAGTCCTGTCATTTCCAAAACAGAAAATGTAAAATATACCCTGATCCCGCAGATAATCATCGTGAATACACTCACTGATACCCTCTATGATTCATTCTCTATGGAGCTGTTAGTCGGTGTAACATCCCAGGTCATTGGCGTAACATATTAGTGTTAGGCCTAGGTGGAAACATTTTTGTTGGACCCTATCACACAAAAATTAGGAGTAAAGCAAAGTTAGCAGTAACCCCTGATCAGTAGCTGGGACAGCAGCAGCTATACTGCCTGTGAACCTCATAAATCTTCAAAACACGACAGCCTGATCTCTAAATCAAACAACCTTCCCTGGAAAACAGCTATGACAGGTCAGTCAGATAGTGAAACACTCACAGCAATACAAATCAAGCTTGCTTACTATTGCTCAGTGATATTCCATGTCAATCATGAAACAAATGACCATCAGGAAAGAACATATCAATATAACAACTGTAGGCCTACAGGCATGACAGAGTCCAGTAGGCCATGAAACATTACTGCACCTGTTCACACATAGGCATGTTCATTATCATCATTTATTACATGGCTTTGTTGAATACTCAATTATGATTGGCCCATGAACACAGTCTGAGGTCTGTTATTTTTGAATAACAGACCGCTGTTTCACATCTGATCATTTTACTCTATTAGTTATTGACACCTGGTGCTGAAAATATGTTACTCCTTGGTTATTGCAGAAAACACTCAGCTAACCAAAGTTAGAAGGATTTTTCCAATATTACTTTTGATTTATTCAGACAGCACAAAACCTTTGATTGCTGGTTAAAGCGTGAACGGCAATCTGACCGGATTTGTTTATGTTGCTATGGTAACAGTTCTGCTACAGTGTAGCCCATGGATGCTACAGATGTCTCTATGCTTGCAGTCCTGCTGAACTATTTTTTTGTCAGAAGCTTGTAAACTACTTTAGCTTGTAATGAAATAATTTCAAATCAATATTTCATGTCAAATGATTAATGTCTTGGGTAAGTAGCCGTGTAATAAGCAGCATAAGAAGCTTCACGTCTGATTCACCCTGTCGGGCTTATTTTGCGATAATAACCAGCTTCCTGTACATTATCCCTTACTCATCGTATATAGCACAGTGGCCTAATGCATTGGTTATTTGGCACCATTACACATTCAAGTCCCAAAACAAGGGGAAAATTGTACTCACTTCTAAGTCTGTATGTGCCTTGCACTGAGCAAAATCCTGCACAAGTCCAAGTCCAAATTCTTGGCTTTGCTGCAGCTAACGCTAGCCACTGTGCTATCCCGCTTCAATGAAGCAGTGGCTGTCAAAAATACCAATACCCACCATGGTAGATAGACTATTTGGGCACATGCTATGTGAGCCCGGGACAAACTCTGTTCTGCTCTGTTCATGAATACAAATTCATCTTTCCCAGTGCATTTGAATAACATATTTAAAATCTGAAATTCAGAGGTATTCCCCTTTAAGAAGATTAGGATTTGGATGCTAATAGGTTTCAACAAGAATTTGGGAAATATTCTGTCACTGCAAAGACAATAGTATGCTTGCAGTGGTATGCTTGAGTGGTCTGTCAAATCTGCATAGTATCCTGGCTTATATTGTGTGTGTGTGTGAGTGTGTGTGAGTGTGTGTCTGTATGTCTGCTTTAATGAATCAAAAGTACAATCCATGTACTTTTGGATTTGTGACTGTCAGCAGTGACAGGCAGTTTGCGTGTGTATGTATGAATGTGTAGGTGTGCCTTTTGCTTGTGTGTGTTTATGTGTGTGTGTGCCCCTGTGTAGGTGTGTGTGTTTTGCTTGCATCTATGCATGTGGCATGTGTTTGCATGTATATGCCAGTGTGTGGTGAATGAAAAGTGTGGGCCGCGGCTGTTTGTGTACTGTGTCAAATGGGAGTCTATTAAAACCGGCGTCAGGTTTACACCTCTGGAGGAGGACTTTAGACTGATAATCTGCTTACAGACACCGGCGTGAAAAGAGAGGGCGGGTGCTTGGAGACAGGGAGGAAGAGAGATATTTCAGACCGATCAGAGAGAGAGAGACAAAGACAGATTTAGATACAGCGAGAGAGGGAGAGGGAGAAGGAGGGAGAGGGAGGACAGAGCTGGAAACAGAGACGTGGAGAAGAAAGAACAGGAAGAAAAGACATCTGGGAAAGCAACGGCACCTGAGCATGATCCGCTTTGGAAATTTCTGGAATGTATTCGGCAGATTTTTCTTTTTTTTTTTATGGTTATAAAAAGCAACCAGATTGTCACAAAGTAACTAAACTGTCACACGTCTGTCTTTCTATTCCAGGTCTTGCCTCCCTGGATTTTGTGTTTTTTTTATTCATGCTGGCATGGAGGAAAAGATGTGAACATACCCCACCGTAAATCTACCGCATGCCAAGACAGACCACACACGCAATGAAGTGTAGCGTGTGTGTACCGGTGTGTGAGGTTGTGTTGGTGTTTGCGTGCCCCCAAAAAACGAACCGAATGATTAAGTGTGTGTGTGTGTATGTTTTCTCTACACGCTTTCCTCTCAGCCACTGTCAACCCTCATTATTGACTTATGAGGAAAGAGAGTTAGTTACTGATGTGGGCGCCTGCTGTTGTCTAGGCCCATGTTAAGGATTGGAGACGCATGCCATTAAGCCAGCCCTAGAGGGACAGAGATAGAGAGAAAGAGAGAGACAGAGAGAGAGAGAGAGAGAGAGAGAGAGAGAGAGAGAGAGAGAGAGAGAGATTCCCAGCTTGTGTGCCTCCCAACTCCCACTAACACCATGATTGATTTACATGAACTTTTATGTTCCCATTAGCGCTGCAGCGTAGCCTGTGTTCGTTGTTAGCTGATCTGGGCTGCAATGTATAGATGGGAGCATGTGGGTGAGTGGGTGTGTGTTGCTGAAGCCAGCAGACTCAACATGTTCACTCAGCAACATTCATCTTGATGGGCATCACCAGTGGGATTCTGGTAGTTATGCGGTCCATCTATCTATTCTTGTGACAGCGGGCAGTGTTGTTCCTCTCCTTCAATAATATACTGGCCTTCAATAAGGGGATGCATATCAAGTCCTGTATTGATTTGAGAAAGAATTAGGGGCAGTCAGCTTTAAATGCCTAAGTAGAATAAGTAGAATAAGCAAAAATATAGCCGCAAGTGGCAACTGGCGGGGTCCAAGCACCTGATGACCTCTGGGTCATGTCTCTGAATGCGTTATGTGGGCCAATGTGCAAGTGCGATCCCTGTGGCATACAATATACATGACTGAGATATAAATGCAATTGATGTGCCCCCTATAAGTGCAATGACACCAAATATGGCACATTTCCTCAGAGTAGATACTTGCACATGTGTACCAAATTTGGTTAAGATAGCACAATGCGTAAAAGTATATTCTTACCTACAGACTATGGAGCGGATAATGTAAACATGGGTAAAATCATGACAGATACACCAAACAAAAAAGCTGATTTTTGGAGTTGTTTCAGTGACAATCTAAAAAAAAACATGTGGTATGGATGGGAATATACAAGCAGGGGACGGGTGTGCTCCCGCTTAGCTCCGCCTCTTTGTTTTTGTCTACAGTGGAACCCATCTGAATAGTCCCCCATCCTGCATCTACCCCAGCTGCAACTATTCTTCACTGTAGCACTGCAGCAGCCCCTGCAGCCTATTCTTTCTCAAATGTTGTCAATAGAGCTGAATAAGCATATTGTAACACATCTCTAATCCTTCAAACTGCTACTTGCCAGACCATTCTTTGCACCTTCCGATGGCTTAAACAGAAACAAAATATATATTTTTTTTAACAATTCCTCTCAGCAGTAAAGCAACAGTGCAGCAGTAGTGCAGCAAGCGCGCAGTCAAATTTTGGACTTCCACATTGGCTAAACCACAGGCTGAAGGTGGATCAAAACAGTCAAATCACAAAACATACATGCCACATGTTTGTAGTTAATTTGAAGTTGAAATGTGTTTGATCACAGCATATGTTTAAAATGCTTTTCAATACAAATGAATGCACATACGTTTTCATTTAGGTTGTTATACAGTACTGTGCATAGTTTCCTTCTTAACACTTGTAACAAGGGAGGGTTTCCAGATCGTAGCTGAGCATCGCTTCCCACTGTCATTCTCCCTGGGGCCTCGTTAGTTTATCATCATGATACTGGAAGCTGGACGCTGCCTGATTAATGCAGTGGATACACACACACACACACACACACACACACACACAAATAGGCCTATATATTGTGTGGACACATGAAAACATATGCACACACATACATATTTTACACCTCCATACACACAAAAAACATACACATACTGCACTTATGTTTGTGTGTGTATGCATTAATACTATATGTGCATGTTGGTTGTTTTGTACTCCCATATCTGCACATGTGCATGCTTGGGTGTATGTGAGAATGAGACAGACAGTGAATGTATTTCGGGACCACAGTGATGCCGGGGGGGCGCAGAGTCCCAGAATACAGACAGTCTTCACTTTCCCGAGTCTGCCAGCGCCCTTCTTCCCCTCCTCTCCCCCCCGAACCCCAACAATGCCGCACCACGCTAGGGAGTAGAGGAATGAATACAATCGCAGCAGCAGCCCCAAAAATCCTGTTTGAGGGGATAATTTTCTTCACGGTTCAGTAGAAAGAGGTCTTGAGAGGCGCTAACAAAGGCAAGTGTGAAGTCTTCCAAGTCAATGTTAATGTGGGCACTTCGGTCTGGGAGCCTATCGCGCAGCGTAGAGTGGGCTGAGTCTTGGACCACAGGGGGATAAAATGAGGTTAGTTTACTGCAGTGTAAAGCAATCCAACATAGTCTTTTGAAAGAGAGACAGTCAGAGAGAGAGAGGAAGTCATTGGAAGTCACGATTAGCTGCGTAAACGTATCTTTCGGACATACTTACAGTTCAGCCATTACAGCTCTTTAGTGGCGAGAGCTTGTATTTACAAAATCAATACGAGTACAAACATGATGCCTTGGCACACCGGCGCACTCCGTACTTCTCTGGTTGCTGAGAAGTGAAGCTTTTAAAAGTTGGACGTAATAAAGTTTTTCCCGCATTGGTGAAAGCTCAGCATACTGGAAAAAAAAAAAATTGACCCAACTTACAGTTAAGGCCGTAATGCAAAGAAAAGCTGAAAGGTGGAAACGTTATAACCTGAAGCCGAATAAAGTGGTGTGTGTGTGTGTGTGTGTGTGCGTACCCCTAGATCCCCTGGTAGAAAGCTTCAAGGCCAAAACGTCAATTACTTGTGATGAAAAGAAGGCAGGAGGGGGGAAAATCCCGGACAAAATGCAGAGCTAAGGTGAAACGCGGTCAGGCGGAATCGGACGCGGTGCCGCCCCGAGGCTTGGATCTGTACAAGATGTTTTCTCCAATAGCTCAAATCTGCACAACTAGTGGCAGAGTTTGGCCTCAAGTGCTGTCCCCCCCAGTGACATGGCAGCACTTTGCCTTTGTGTGTGGGCGTGTTTCTGCAGTAACATAGGGACAATGTGTGTGTGTGTGTGTGTGTGTGTGTGTGGCTGCAGTTACACAGGGACACTGTGTATGTGTTCATGCGTGCATTTGTGTATGTGAGGGAAACCTTATTTATATTTCATACACAAGTACACAGTACATTTTATACACAAGGCAAATTCAATGTGCTTCACATGAAACACAAAAAATACAGAATTTGTGTAGTAAAATGACATCAAAAAAGAAAGAAAGAAAGATAAAAAATAGCTAAGGATAATAATAAAAGAATAGAAATATTATTTTATTGTACAGTATAGGACTGACCCATAGGGATCATAGGAATCATAGGAACATAGGGACGGACAGCATGTGTGCGTGTATGTGTGTGTGTGCATATGTGTATATGTGTCTGCAGTTACACAGGAACAATGTCTCCAGTCACACACAGTGGTGTTACAGTTTGGAGTTACACAGGGATAGTGTATATGTGTTTTTGTGTGTTTATCTGTTTGTGTGTGTCTGTAGATTCATGGGTAGAGCGAGTATGTAAGTGTGTCTGCAGTTACTCAGGGACAGTGTGTTTGTTTGCGTGTGTGCATGCATGAATGGATGCGTCTATACTTGTATTCATGTCTCTCTCTTTGCAGTGACGCAGGGCTTCAAACTTTCCCCCGGGTGCTTCATCAGCAAACCCCTTCCTCAACCCCCGGCCGCTCTGCCAAGAACTGTGATAATTCTGTACACAAATGACTGCGGATATAATTATAGATAGCCATTGGCACATATAGCTGACAAACTTCTCCTGAGAGGTGGCGGAAGAGGTGTTGGACTGAAACAACTGCATTTCATTTGCAGAAACGACAAAACTCCTCTTTCATTATTACTGGAAGTCGCAGAGTGAGTGACCTTGTTTTGTTGTTTATCTGGACGAAACACCCAGAGGATTTAGGGCGAGTGCCTTTTGCCCGTTTCTTGAGCTGCACAGGGGTTATAAACACGCTGCGACTTATCATGCAAGGATAATATTGTCCAAAATGTTATTAAGTTTGGAGAAGGCGCCGGGTGGAAAGTGCACGTTTGCAGTCAATGAAGTGTTTCACTTTGGTCAGTGCATGCACAAGAGTGAGTGTTGTGTGTGTTTGGAGGAGTAACGAGTTTAAAAGTGGAGTCAATTAATTTTTGTTATCTTAGTCACATATTCCTCTTTTCAGTGTAATTTTGGTTTAGATATGTGGCACCGTGATAAAACACAGAAGTGTTGAAATACTGATAAAAACACAGGAAGAAGAGAGAAATTACTCATTTGTGCATAAAACTGCTTTTTACACCATTGCACCTCAAAACACACAAAATAAATAAAGATAAACCAACAAGAAAAAAAAAATCACAATGACAGAATGTGAATGACGACAGAGACAACGTGATGAAAAACAGAAGAACAACAATAAGATCAATAAAATGTCAAGGGAAAAAAGATAATCATCTGGAAATACAAGGGGAAGTGAGAGTGGTAATTTATGGGAGGATATATGTGTGTGTGTGTGTGTGTGTGTGTGTGTGTGTGTGTGAGTGAGAGAGAGAGAGAGAGAGAAAGAGAGAGAGTGGGTGTGCGTGCATGGAAAAGGTGACAAGGAGAGAGACAGAGAGAAATTTTGCGTGTTGACTTACTGAGGGAAAACCTCATGTGGTTTGCTTCATCAGACAGGTGCTAAGTCTATATTTGAAATTGTTGAGAGATGTAGATTCGCTGAGCGTCCCGGGGCTCACTCTGCTCCTCGCCCCTTCGTCCCGCAGAAACTCAGCGAAGATACGAGAGCAGTGGCTTATCCCGACCATCAATTTTCACTTGAGTGAATATATCCATTATGATCGCTATTTTCAGCGCTGTGAGATTGAATGTATGCACCGGTAGACGTGCTCCTCGGCCCATATTGCGCTTGGATAGTCTGTGCTGTCGTGCACGATGGCAAGCATTAAACCCTTAACCGGGCCAAGGGTGATGACCTAAATATAATAGCAGATACGGTACGTGTCTCACAGAGTTCACATGGAGATGAACATGCTGTGAATTTCCAATGAGACGAGCGGCTTTTGGTACAAAAACCTCACTGATTGCTGTGCAGTTTCCATCACGCGAACAGAGAAGTTGAGGAGGGCACACTCCTAAAAAGGATGTGTCACATTTGGAGTGAAGTAAATGAACTCCCATTAATTGGAACTCCCTGGAAAACACAGTATAAAGGTGACCTCATGCTGCACTAGTAGGCAGAAATATAAATTTCTAACCAGTAAAACCATCAGATTTTTGAACACGCCCCTCCGCACCCCTCCCATCAAATAAAACTGCCTTTCTCTCCCTGACTCATATTCCATTGGTTTAGACTTTTGAATGATCCCTCGCTGCATTAAGTCCCGCCCCAACATCCCCCAATGCATCAAATCCAGAAAGCAAAGATGCCGTTTCATGGGGTCTTTAAGCATCAATATATCTTTGAGCCCCTGCCTCACGCCATTGGTACTGTTAGTGCTAGTGTTTCTCATAATTAAGACCACATTTCCCATAAACCCTGTTGCTTCTTGTGGCAAAGAGGATCTTCGCTTCTTTGGTCAAAGGTTTTCTCTTTCACTTTACTCAAGAGAAAGAGAGAATGTGATTTTTCCATTGGCCTTTCACTCGTTCGACCATCTGCCATTGGGAGAAACTCTGAAAGCTTTAGCTCTGTTTGTGCTTGAAGAACAGCGCCCTCTTCCTGTTTTGTGCTGTAAAGCGATATCCATTTGTGCCATAAAGCAATAAAGCAGATTTCCTGCTAAATCCAACCTGGTGGCACACAATGGGAAATGTAGCGTAGAAGTCGGCAGAGGCTACCGATCTTCTCAGCAATGGTCTTGTCTGTTTACGTGTTGAAAATGACACATCCTTTTTAAGAGTGCAGGAAATAGAATGTGCGTCTGTGTGTGTCTGTGTGTCTTTGTGCAAGACATACAGCTGCATTTGAATTAGTCATTTTTCACACTTACTTCATTTAAGCCGGGCGGCCGTGGCTCAGGAGGCAGAGCGGGTCGTCCACTAATCAGAAGGTCGGCGGTTCGATCCCCGGCTCCTCCAGTCCGCATGTCGAAGTGTCCTTGGGCAAGATACTGAACCCCAAATTGCTCCTGATGGTTGCGCCAGCACCCTGCGTGGAAGCTTGCAGCCATCGGTGTATGAATGTGTGTGTGAATGTAGGCATTGTTGTAAAGCGCTTTGAATGGTCGGTAGACTAGAAAAGCGCTATATAAATGCAGTCCATTTAAGCCCCGAAGTACCAAGTAATTTTGTCCATTGTGGTATTTCCACACAAAGGCCGAGTTCCTTGGGCTCTATGAATGGTTCACCTCATTCAGACACCATAGTGGAGTATGAATCATTCACTGGTAAACAAACACACATATGTATATATATATATATACACACACACACCACTTTTTCAGCTGCCCTTTTAGCTGGTCAACTTCCCCACCCTCCTGATGGCAATAGGACCGCAATCAGAAAGACTTTTCAAAAAAGAAATAAATGCATGAATCCACACAAAGAGTAAGGTGCCTGAAAAACTATGTGCTAAATAAAAAGGATAGAGACCTTTCTATTCTGTTTCAAATGACACTCCATTGTAAATCTAGGGCCATGGAGAAGGAAGTTAACAATTTATACAAGATGAATCTCTCTGATCTCATTATCAGCTTGTTGAAGAGTAATTATTTATGTTATCTCACACCGCTTCTGCTTAACTCTTCAAATCAAGACAGATGGACATTTTCATTAATGCGGCTAAATATTTGTCTCGTCTTAGGCACTATACAGCTTACATGCTGCTAATTGCAATGTCTTAGGTGTCACAGATGGTTCCAGGAAATCATTAATTGCACAAAGACTGTTGTAGAAAAAATAATATTTGATATCTGCCACTTCTGCGTTGCACTATTTAAAAAGAATGCTATAATCCATATGAAATGTTTACATAGAGTTTGCTTGAGTTTACTCTTTCTTCTCGGTGCCAAGTCTGGATGTGGTTTTATTGTGTCAATTACATGAAGCAATGATTTTTTTTAACATAAAACCTTTCTTGACAATTAAGGCCAAAACACGCTCCTAATTACAAATTAACTACAGTCACTGAGGTCAAGCATCTACAGCAAGAAGACTCCACAGCAGAAACTGAAATCTATATTTTTCCCCTCTGCTAATTATTGAGAGAGCAAGGCCCGGGGTTCTGCCATAATCCTCCGCCGTAATGACTGGATTGATTTAGTGATTTAGGCCTCCTCAAACAGCCGCGGCTCTGAGCTCAAAGACAGTTCTTTATCAATGGAGCCATTGCGGTGTTATCTGGTCCTTCAGACGACAAGAAAGAGTGAGAGAGACAGAGAAAGAGAAGACAGACAAAGTGAGAGAGAGACAGAGAAAGAGAGAGAGAAAGGATAAGGGAGACATGGAGCCATGATGACTAGTGTAACATTATATAGTGAATTCTCTTCATCGGCATATTGTAAAATACCCCACGTTATATTTTTCAATTTCCTCCAGACTTAAGTATAAAATTGAGCGTTGACTGTATAAACAACAGTGGTTTGGTGGAATGCATTACACATACATAGCTGCTAGAAAAACTGTGGGACTGTGGTGGTAAATTACATTTTTTTTCTGTTGTTATTGTTGTGATTGTGTTCAAATCTCACCTGTGGCTGCAAAGACTTCGACTGGACGACACGCTACCTGAATGCATATAGTGGTTTTTGTATATAATATTTTTAGCGTTAAATATATATATATTTGTAGAGTTCTATATACTATTTGTAGAGTTTTTAGAGTTTGTACATTTAATTAAACTCACTGAATACAGTGATTATGACTTTAATTTTTACCAGTGAAGTTAATATTTGAGATCAAAAGATGAAGGTATACACTCGACTGTTGATCCTGCCTGGTTGGTCTGGGCAATGCAGCTTGCTGAGCATATGTAAATATTAAGACAATAGTATCTAAGTATAGTAAAGTCACTTAAAACCACTGCTTGGCTGCAGCTAAAATAACTGCATGTTAGTTTGAATTCCTTGTGATTCTTTATATCTCGCTTGGAGATAATCTTCCAGGCCCAAAATGCAGACAATCTCGACAATCCATCCAGAACGAATCTCTCTCAAAACTTTTGCCACTGACTGTACACATCTCGTCTAGTGAAATTTAGGGCGTTTGACTCACAAAATGCAGCTGCTCGTTTGATTTGAAGTGAAAGACCAATCCCCCTGATGCTCCATTTATTATTCATCTGTGCGGGGGGAGAAAAAACAAGCGGATGAGAGGACAGAAAACGAGGTCTGAAACTTTTAAAAGATGAGGCAAAGTGCTGACGTGTGAACATTGAAACCTAGATGAGTACAGATTTGAATACAAACAGGTGGGAGGTGGGAGGGAGAGTTACAGTACGGCGAGCCAAAGCCCTTTGTAAGCATTAAGCAAGAACTGTGGTACACGGTTTAATTAGCTCAAGAGCCAAGCAAGTGGTTCAAATCAGGATGCGACTTTTGGAGAATAATAATTTTTTTTAAAAAGGCAAGCCGGAGCGGAATGAGTAATAAATAGTGGCAGTCATTATCCAGCAGGCTGGAGCTTCATAGAAATAGAGAATGAGGCAGGCGGTATACAGTCTGGATTAGGTCTCTAAAATTGTCAGGATTGACTGGAGTGGACTTTGTCATCAATTTTAAAAGACCCAGAGGTGCTTCTTTTCTTGGGGCAAGAGAATCTCTAGCTATACTATTAGGTGCTGGTGTAACTGATTTGTCCTGCAAAATGACTCGCCCTGCCTCTTGGTGAAAATGACTCCCATCCTGGTCTCATTTCATTTTGGTCCCCGAGAAAATCAATTCGGCTCCCCTCTAACATCTGACAGCACCTCCTCTTTTTCTCTCATCTGTCTCTAAAAGCATCAGGCTGGCTTAGTGTTTAGAGAGACCATCTCGTAACAGAAAGGTCTCAGCCAAGGAGTTCATCAACAACCATGGGTCTTCTCCAAGTGTCCGCGAACAAGACACTGAACCCCTAAAGCATCCGCTAAATGCCTAAAATCTAAGAGCAAGGTCCACATCTCATTAGCGTTATCTCTTTGTTGAATTCTGTGAAACCTCATATTAGACAGTAATATTATTGTTTTTAAGGTGCTGTTGCATTTTGTGTTTCTCAAAATTAAGGGTTAGGTTTACCCGGGTGACGGGAACTGCTTTCTTCTCAGCCAACCAATTGAGATGAAGGAGATGCCGGCCATTTCCCATAACAACAACAAAGATGAAGAAAGTCAAAGTGCCGGGGGAGAAATTGGTCGTAATAAGTGAATTTCCGTTAACGCAACACCAATCATAAAGGCAGTATGGGATTATACTGGACATGTACTGGGAATATCTGGTAAGCCTTTGCTTGTTTCACAACACTGAATTGTCTGCTAGAAGTGCTAACCAGCTGGTTAGCGAGCTAGCAGCTACTCAGCTAACATCAGATGATGTTATCGTGATCCGCTTTTTATTTCTTCTCACAAAAAGCGCTCCAGGCAGCACTTTTTCCACACAAAAAAAACGCTACATATGAACGCAGCCTAAGGGTTGCTCAGTCTAGGGAACTAAAGCTAATAGCAATGGAAAAAAAGGTTTCAGGAAGGCAACTTGATCTCTTCAGTCACCTTTATTGGGCATGAAGGAGCTTTCTCCAAAAGGCACAGGCCAATAAAGGTGGCTGAAGGGATCAAGATGCCATCCTTAACTTTTTATCCCCCCATTGCACCTTTAACCTTAATTTAGTCATGCAGGTCAATTAAGAACAAATTTCTAGTTAAAACAATAACATAATGCATGTAGTGATAAAGAAAAAGTAATTGGAAAAGCTGTTGAAATCAAATGTAATTACATATTACTGTCGTCATCATGATGAATATAGGATTGTTATACAGAATTACGATGTTCCTATGATTTTGTGTCAAACGTTAACATCTGCGAGTGAGAGCAGCATCAAGTCTCTACAGTCATCATCTTTCCTCGTCAGCATGACTCCAGCCAGGTATTACCAGGTATGGTACAATTTCCCCTTTGGTCTTCCTCCTTTATTCTTATGCCTCCTTTATTTTTCACTCTCTCTTTCCTTCCTGTAGGCATTGACATATTACCGATGGAAAAACATAAGACCTTTCTCTGTCTCTCTCCCTCTCTCTCTGTCTGTATATCTCTTTGTTAAAGGCAGGGTCCATATCTCCCATTGTGCAGGTGGGTAGACTGATTGGATTTCTCTATTATGGGGTGCTGTCAGTGGGCCCTGCTGCTGATAGCGAAAGAGGAATGGAGAGGTGGATGAGGATGGGACTCCTGAGAGGAAGAGGGAGAGGGACCTCTGGCTCCACATTACACACAGGAGGAAGGAACGATGGGTGGCTGAGTGGAATAAGGACACACTGTTGTAAGGAGAGGGAGAGCGAGAAAGTGAATGAATGAAAGCGAGAGAGGGAGAGTGAGAAGTAATGAATCTTATTACATGACATCTGTTTTCCCGGAGAGAAGAGAAGGTCAAGAGTCATGTTTCTGGAGATAGAGCTCATTACTGAGTCCTAAAGAGTCTCGGGCTCTAGGAACAGAATACTGTACTGCGCACACATCGCAATTTTCTCACCAAATTTAAAGGACATTACCGCAGTTTTTAGCCTGATATTCAGACTGAATGGCCATTTCATTCCCACTCCATTATTCAGCCTGAGATTGCCTCCTCGTTAGCCGTTTTCTGTGTGTGTGTTCGGGGGGGGGGGGGGGGGGGGGGTTGATGGCATTGATAACTTTAGCTGGTATGGTCACGGTCATAGAGATCAGTTAGACATAGCCAGCTATATTATTCTTTGGTCACGGCTTGTGTGCTACATTAGCTGGCTACATAGCATAGTTAGTTTTTATTTAACTTGTTTTAGGCAGAAATAAACACCTTCATCCTGCTTTTCCCCCGATGTGTAGGCAGTCTTGTCCTATCTGCCCCGAGCACAGTAGGCTATAAGACTCATGCTTGTTCTGGGGGAAGATGTACTCATGATTTGTGGGCTAATGCTGCATGGACACAGGTGCAGGGGCTTGATCAACCCTGCCTGGGTCGCCTGGTCGATGGTGACTGATGCTGAAAGACCCGAAAGACCCCAATGACCCCAGATAACAACATCACTGATAATGTGTCCAAGTGCATCGCAAAATGAATCCTTACAATGGATTTTGAAACGTCTAAGGCAGCATTTTTTCAGAGACTGATTTGGGACACTGGTCACTGGAAAGACAGGGTTTTAGAACTGATGCTGTTTGACTCTACTAATTATGTCTGCAACTACTGAAGCTGATATGAAAATAAGAAACAGAAGGAACTAGAAGGATCCGCTCCAAAATTTAATGGGTTCTTCCTTGGCCCATGCTACACCCTTCCACGAAGTTTCATGAAAATCGGGCCAGTAGTTTTTCCGTAATCCTGCTGACAAACAGATAAACAAACAAACAATTGGCACCGAATACATAACCTCCTTGGCGGAGGTAAAAATAATGAGGGCTTGTAAGCTAGCAGCCTAAACAAGGTCCATTTGGTTTGATCTATACAAGAGCCAGTGCTGTGGTTAGTGATGCCTCAGCACCAACCTGGCTTCTACTCCAACTTTACAAAATCAGGGTAGAAATAATACTTTTTCCCTGCCGAGCTCCGTCATAGGTTTTCCTGGGGCAGCCTGACCTTGAAAATTTGTCTGGGACAGCAGTTTTGTTGAGAATTTAATTCTGGCAATCTTGTTAAACTCTGAAATCTTAGCTGCTTGTTTTGGCTCTGAGTGCTGTGGGAAAATAGATGCAACAGCAGAAGCAGTGGTTGTGACAGAAACTGCACTTCCACTATGTCACACTGTCTACTTTCCTGGTGGCCATGGTTTGACAGCGCATACCAGTGAGTGGAGTCTTTCTTGCTTTTGAATTGCACAATATCCAAAAGTAATCATGGTGTAATGGAGGCAATTTGGTGTGCCTACTCTAAAATGCATGCATTCATCGTAAGTAGCTGACTTTGAGTCACTTAGAGTACACTGAAATAGTTTGACAAGTTGCATGCATTTTAATGCTGCAATAGCATTATCCCTAAAAGCTTTTTGAGGGAACGATTATTATAACTTCCAGAACAGTTCTTGGCAAACTTTTGGCCCTGTTTGTGACTCACAATGACACGAGTGAGGCAACCCTATTTCTCTTTTTGAGGCAACCCTATTTCTCTTTACTCCTGTTTCTTTCTCTCTCTCTCTCTTCTCTCGCTCTTTTTATTTCTCTCTCTCCCATGCCTCCTCCCCCCCCTCCCCCCCCCCCCCCCCCCCCTCTCTCTCTCTCTCTAATCTTCTCTCTTGTTTGAGTCAGGCGGAGGGGGCACAGTGGGGTTTTTCGCTGGCACATATTTGATGGGAGATAGGAACATTCCCCACACTTTCACAGCGATGACAGGCCGTGTTATCTTCACGCTGCCTCGCCCCTGAGATGCTCACCACTGGGCTCCCTGAGAAAGCGATTAGGATTATTTAAATGTCAATTTATTTTCTTCGCCCATTATCACTAATGTACTTCCCTCTCTGTCAGTCGGGACCAGCCCCTTGCAAAAAGCCAGTGTAATTTAAGTTCACAAATCAAGTTTAATTTCAGCGCTCTGTGGGAACGGAGCGTGAGGGCTGGGATTTCTCTTTTTCTTCATGTTCCCACCTCTCTCTCTCTCTCTCTCTCTCTCTCTGTCACTCTGGTGTTTCGGCTCATTGTGACTTTGAGGCCAATGAGATGGCAAAGCACCCTGACCCTCATCAGACTCCACTGGATGACATCGGCATGACCTTAACCTCTGACACTGCACCTACTCAACTCAATTAAAAGTACATAGAAAAAAAAAAAATCACCCTGAACCCAATTTTGTCTCTTACAGTGCAAAGAATCCCACGGTAATTTAGAAACTGACGGCTGACAGAGATTGTTTCATACAGATCATCCAAAACTCTATCCATCTTGTGAAAAAAAACAACAAAAATAAACAAAAGCTGTTATGTGAAATTGTTGCTCAATATAAAAAAAAACAGTAAGGACTTTAGTTAGCAATTTACTCCAATAATGATGAACAGGTTTGATTTTCATCCCAGCAAACATTTTGTCACTGTAGGTGTCAAATTTTGCAAATGGTGGATATCTCATTTTGTAATGAAACACTTCAAGTGATCATAAGGGAATGTTTGAATATACACTATTATTGACTTTTTTGCAGTTTATCTCCTCTGTAAATTTTCCATGTGACCTAATCATTTTCTGAACATACCCCTAACATCCCCATAACCATAAAGTCCATAGTCCTTGAAAGATAACTATGGGCATGAGGTCGCTTCCGGTTCCGGTGCCACGCTGCTAGCACGCTGCTAGCATCTTCCCGATGTCGTCCCGGAGTTTTATTCGTTTTTTCCCTCTAACCTCTCCCTCTTAATTCCTCCCTTTCAACCTGTGAACTGCATATCCTTCAATTTCTTCTGCATCTCCCCTCTCGATTTCTGTTGGTTTATCTGTAGCAATTTTGTATCATCTGTTAGCCTTGCTTGTTTACCTAGCCGCAGCTAGTTAGCAGTTTCCGCTATTAGCCCTGTCTTGTGGGCTTATTTCCTGCTAGTTAGTAACTCCTGCTTACTTAGTTACCCGCAGCAAGCTAGCACCCTGTGCTAGATAGCCTTTTGCCTAAAGCTATTCAGTCTAGCCCTATACTATAGTGTCTGGTAGCCGTTAGCACAGCCCAGCACCCTCTAGCCTTTTACATAACGTTACTTAGCCTAGCTTTGTATCCTAGCTTGACTAGTGTAATAGCTTCTGGTAGCCGCTAGCATAGCCTAAGCTCCTAGCCTCAGCTAAGCCTTTAATTAATCTCCTCTGCTACCCTCATCAACGTTGGTAAGTATGGCTTCCTGTTCTGTCTGTTCCTTACTTTTAGATAAGCTCACTCTATTAGAGAGTCGTGTCCGTCAGCTTGAGGATGATAGATTAGTCACGTTAGATACGACGGGCACTCCAGATAGTTTACGGTCCGGGCTGGCTAGCAGCCCTGCTAGTGTTAGCGTTAGCCAGGACTCCCCAGATAGCGTAGCCCCTTCGGCAACGGGTGATGAGTTTATCCCGGTCCCGAGGCGTCGGAGCGCCCGCATGAGCCAGCCGTCTGTTGTACGACCCGATTTTGAGAATCGTTTTGCTCCGCTTGGTAGTCCCTGTGGCCGGCCTGCCGCCCCGGCTCCTCGGCCCCGCTCTAAACCACGCATCCTAGTTATAGGTGACTCCATAACCCGTAACATTAGGCTAGAAGCGCCAGCCGAAATAGTCTGTCTACCAGGGGCCAGAGTTCCCGACATAGAGGCTACTCTTAGGGTGCTGACAAACAGGCACAGACATGTGGATAAGGCACACAACAACCAGGCTAACCAGGCTACTCATGATAACATCGTAGTACATGACGGCACCAACAACGCTAGGATGAAACAGTCGGAGGTCACTAAACAAAGCATAATTAGGACATGTGACCTCGCCAGCAAGATGAGTCGGCATCGCTTAATTGTCTCTGGTCCCCTCCCCGTTACGCTTAATGATGATATCTACAGCAGATTAGTCGCCCTTAATCGCTGGCTGGCCAAGTATTGTGAGCAACAGGGTTTTATGTTTTTAGATAACTGGCCCTCCTTCTGGGGTAAACCTGGCATGCTTAAGACTGATGGCATACACCCTACTGGGTTGGGTGCCCACATTTTGTCTAGGAACATGGACAGGTGCTTGAGGCAGGCATGACACACTCCCCTAAAGCATGCTGGGTCGCAGGTTGTTAGACAGCCTGCTAGGATTTCACCTAGTGCGGGTTTGGAGTCCGATAGCTCAGATAACTTAGTGTATCCAATCTTGACTGTGTCCCGCCCTCGCCATGCCACCTTTTGCCATCGCCGAGCCAAACGTTCTCAGCATAACCTTATTCATATCAACCCTTCTGGCTGCAGCATTGACGCTACAACGAACTCTATTGCGTACTCGCAAATCAGCACTGTATCCCTTCCTCGTCTCTCCTACCGTCGTCCTCGGCCGCCGCACGGAACAAAAAGTAGTAACGTAATTGAGATTAAACCTATTCGCATTGCTGAGCGCATATGTCTCGGATTCATCAATATCAGATCACTCGCTAACAAAGCCCTGCTGGTCAATGACTTAATTAAAGAACATAGTTTTGACATAATGGGATTATGTGAAACCTGGCTACAGCCAAATGATGCTCTTCCATTAATTGAAGCTTCCCCCTCTAACTTCACCAACTCGCATGTCGCTCGGACATCTAAGAAAGGTGGGGGCGTTGGCCTAATCTTCAATTCGAGTCTGAACCTTTCTCCAGATCTAAGTAACAAACTCTCATCTTGTGAGATGCTCACTATGCGCCCGTCCATTCCAGTTAGCATGGGCCTCAACCACTCTGGTATCCTGCCCTTCTACCTAATCATCCTTTATCGCCCTCCTGGGCCCTATTCATCTTTTTTAGAAGAATTTTCCAATTTCCTCTCTGACCTTGTAATTCGTACGGATAACATCCTAATTATCGGTGATTTCAATATTCATCTAAATTGTAAAACTAATCCACTTAGCAAAGCTTTTTCGTCCCTAACTGACACTTTTGGCTTTACTCAGTTGGTTCACGAACAGACCCACTCTAGCGGCAACACTCTTGATCTGGTCCTCGCTCGTGGTATTAACGTGTCAGACCTAGAAGTTTTGCCGTATCCACCGGCATTATCAGATCATTATCTCATTACATTTCAAATTGCTCTGCCCTGTCGGCATTCCAATCCAGTTGATACCTACAGCATCCGCCGTATTGATACTTCGACAACTACAAAACTCGCTGATCTCCTACCTAAAACTCTTGCCTCTCTCCCTGAACGAATTGGTTCCCTCAACGAGTTCACGGATAACTTCAACTCTATTCTAACTGACTCGCTTGACTCTGTTGCGCCCCTACTCATAAAAACCCGCCGTCTAAAGAAACCGTCGCCCTGGTTCACTGATGAAACTCGTGCACAAAAACAGGCGTGTAGAAAGCTAGAACGCAAATGGCGGTTATCCAAACTCGAGGTCTTTCGACTAGCTTGGAGCGATAGCCTATTGACTTACAAGCGTACGCTCTCCGCCGCTAGGGCCTCCTACTACTCAGATCTTATTAACACTAATAAAAATAACCCGAAGTTTCTATTTGACACGGTAGCAAAAGTTACTCGCAAACCCTCCCCTGTAGCGAGCTCTCAATTTACCACAAATGACTTTCTTAATTTCTTCAATCACAAAATTGACTCTATTAGAGATGAAATTAGCAATTCTTTACCCACCGAGGGCGTTGATCCCTCTCCTAATCGTGCATTAGCCGCAATAGAGACCACCGCCGTACTCTCGCAATTTGAGACGGTCTCCTTAGACACCTTCTCTAAATTAGTACTTTCCTCTAAATCCACAACCAGCTTATCTGACCCTCTTCCTGCTAAATTGGTTAAGGAACTTCTCCCAATATTAGGCCCCTCCCTACTCAATATCATTAACACCTCTCTCTCCTCTGGCACTGTGCCCACGTCCTTCAAATCAGCCATAATTAAACCTCTGCTCAAAAAATCCAACCTTGATCCTGATGATCTTAATAACTTTAGACCAATCTCCAATCTCCCCTTCCTCTCTAAAGTCTTGGAAAGAATAGTTTCTACCCAACTAACTGACTACCTCTCGTGTAATAGTCTCTTCGAACCCTTTCAATCTGGTTTTAGGTCTCTACATAGCACTGAGACTGCTCTCACAAAAGTGGTAAACGACCTACTCCTCGCCTCAGATTCCGATTCTTCTTCTGTTCTTATCTTACTTGATTTGAGTGCGGCATTTGATACAGTCGATCATAATATTCTCTTAAACCGCCTAGCGAGCTACGTTGGCATCCGCGACTCTGCGCTTTCCTGGCTAAATTCCTACCTATCTGACAGAACGCATTGTGTCTCACATAAAAATACTATATCTGATTACTCTAAAGTTAACTTTGGCGTACCGCAGGGCTCCGTGCTCGGACCTTTGCTTTTCTCCATTTACATGCTACCTCTTGGTGAAATCTTCCGCAGTTATGGCATTAAATTTCACTGTTACGCGGACGATACTCAAATTTACATACCAATTAGACCTGACGACCGCTTACAACTTTCAAACCTAGAATTATGCCTAATCGCTGTCACCAATTGGATGTCACTAAACTTCTTGCGACTAAACGCCAACAAAACTGAGATACTAGTTGTTGGCCCAAAAACCCAACTACCTCTTGTTTCAGACTTTACTCTAAAATTTGGGGATTGCTTAATTACCCAGAGTCCCACAGTTAAAAACCTTGGCGTTACGTTCGACTCAGCTCTCTCATTCGATGCTCACATTAAGGAAATCACTAAGATAGCATTTTTTCGCTCCAAATTCGCTCCCTGCTAAACACGGCGGATGCTGAAACCTTAATACACGCTTTTGTTTCATCAAGACTCGATTATTGTATTGTTTTACTCTCTGGCCTACCTAACTGTAGTATTAAAAAACTACAACTTGTGCAAAATGCTGCTGCCAGAATACTAACCAGAACTAGAAAATTTGACCACATTACTCCTATCCTAACCTCCCTTCACTGGCTCCCAATTCAAGCCAGATCTGACTTTAAGGTGCTTCTGTTAGCTTATAAATCGTTACATGGGCTTGCACCATCATATCTATCCGACCTCATCATCCCTTATATTCCATCTCGTGCCCTCCGTTTGCAGGACGCTGGCTACCTTATTGTCCCTAGAATCAAGAAAAAATCAGCAGGCAGTAGAGCTTTCTCCTACCGAGCTCCCTATCTCTGGAATCAGCTACCTCTTACAGTCAGGGAAGCTAATTCTGTCGAAATCTTCAAATCTAGACTCAAAACCTATCTTTTCTCGCAATCATACGACCTACCTTAGCACCGCTGGCCTGGGCTCGTCACAGTCTTCTCTCTTACCCTAGCCTAGACAGTATTTATATAGAAATTTGCCGTTGGGAACATAAGCATAGGGATGCCCTCTGGCTACACTGTGTCTAATCACTTCCTATCTGCTGTCTGTATGAGCGTGTCTGTGCCCAAATACGTCTGGGTCTTGTGCTGCTTCTGCACAGCTCTGTGTGTGTGTGTGCGCGCGGCTGGTTTTCTCCACCCTTTCTCAGATTCCTCTGACCCTGATGGTCTTCGGTGCTGGCCTTAGTCCCATCCCTGACGCTGCTCCCACCTGGATCTCTCTCTCTCCGTGTGTTCGTTGTCTTTGTGTGTACCTGTCTCTCCCCCCTTTCTCAGACTCCGGTGCAGTTCAGTGGTCGCCAGTGCATGCCTTAGTCCCATCCCTGCTGCCGCTCCCACCCGATGTGCTCTGACTCCGTGTGTTCTGTGTGCAGCTGTCTTCTCTCCCCTTCCTCAGACTCCGGTCCAGTGCTCCACCTGCCAGTGGACAGGTGTCGCTCCGGCCGGTCGTCGGCGCCGGCCTTGGTCCTGCTCCCACCCAACGTGTCTGTCTTGTGTTCTGCTGCTGCTGCTTCTCCCCTTACTCTCTCCCCCTTTCAGACTCCGGTGCAGTCCAGTGGTCGTCAGCGCTGGCCTCGGTCCCTTCCCTCATCCCTGATGCTGCTGCCCCCTTTTGTGTCTCTGACCCTGTGTGTTCTGTTTGCAGCTGTTTCCCCCCTTCTTCTTTACGTGTGTGTGTGTCTGGGTGTGTTGTGTGTGTGTACGCGGCTTCCTCTCTCTCCTCCTCTCTGACTCCAGGTCAGTGTTCTACCTGGCAGTGACGGGTGCTGCCCTGGCTCTTCGTCGTCAGTGCTGCCTTGCTCTTCCTTTCCGCTGCTCCCTCCTGGACGCTGATTTACGACTGCTGCCCTCGTTCCTTTACTGCTGGCCTCAGCCCGCCGCATGCTCCTCCCCTTCTTTTGTCTCTCTCTGTTTTCTCTTGTCATCATTGTTGCCCATGACTCTGTCAATGTTTTGCCCGGCACCTATTGCACGCTAAGCCGTCCCGGGGGGGGGGATCCCTATCTGCCTCAGCCCGCCCAAGGTTTCTTCCAAATTTTTTCCTGGGAGTTTTTCCTTGTGTGCATTTAGGGTCTAAGGCTGGGGTGCCGGGTAGGTTAGGCTATATAGAATAGGTAGATTGTTTGTCTCGCTAAATCTGCTCTTACCTACCTTGTGTTTTTCATTATGCTGTCCTACAAAATTTTGTTTACCACTGATTGTGTTTAGTTAGACCTAGCTAGACACATTCTCTGTAAAGCCCTGAGACATGCTTGTGATAAAGGGCTATATAAATAAATAAACTTGAACTTGAACTCATGAGTCACAGAAACAACAATAAAACAGACAACAATATGGAGAGCTCTTCTACATTAAACCCACATGCTAGTGTTGTTTTGTTCAGCGGTTTCTTTCCTGAGGTAAGCCCCATTATCTGCTGTTTGAAGCTGCCACTGGGAATAGTGTAGGCTGTTCTCAGACCGCACTTTAGGTGACAACTCAGTGATTTTCTGTCCCCTCTCTATTCCCCACACACACAGTTGTCTGTAAGTGCTCTTGTGTGTGAAAGTTGTGTGAATGTGTGTGTGTGTGTGTTCATATGCATGCATGCTTGTGAGTTTGCGTGTGCCTGTGGGTGTTCTGACCCCATTATAGCGTGTAAACACACGCAGCTAAGAGCCACAAGAGGACACACACCCAGGGAGACAGAGAAATACACACTTAGCCAGAATGTATTTCCAAACATTTTTCTTCTCTTTTCCTAATTTCATATCACTCTGTCATCACCCCGTGTCAGCAGTTCTGCACGGGACAGCATGTTCCCCCGAAGATGCTTATTCTTTGTGAATTGCTGCTTATTTGTTTTTCCTCTCTGAAGATTGAAGCCCCAGGTTGGTAATTGAGATCTACGATATGTCAAGTGCCGTTAGTGGTTTTAATTTCACTTTTTCAGAAAAAATGGGGGAAAGAGAGTCGAAACTCTGAACTATAAATCTTACAGGCACACAGAACTCTTGTCAGGTGTCGTTTCGGCGCATTGAGAGAGTAGGGAAGAGAGAGAGAGGGAAAGAGAGAGAGAGAGAGAGAGAGAGAGAGAGAGAGAGAGAGAGAGAGAGAGAGAGAGAGAGAGAGAGAGAGAGAGAGAGAGAGAGAGAGAGAGAGAGAGAGAGAGAGAGAGAGAGAGAGCTTAAAGTCTCTATCCAGCCAGTGTGGGAAAGTTTTTGAGGAGGAAAGTTCCACAGGCTCCTCTAGGGTGTCGAGGATTTTCTGAGTGATGAAGGAAGCCTTTCTTTCTGGACAGAGATGGTCTGCTGTATGTGAGCCTCTAGAGGTCCGTGCTTCTGTGAATACAGAGGTCATTATCAGAGGGAGGGAGACGGAGGGAAAAGGAGATAGGGACAGAGACAAAGACAGAAAGACGGAGGAAAAAAGTGAGCCGACGATACCCAAAAATAACCTAAAACCCAAAAGACTTCAAACTCAAACTCTAAAATAGAAAGTAACAGGTTGCTGGGAAAAAATGTAATTCATTATTCCATGAATCTAAGCTGACAATACAAAAAATGAATAGCAGTATAGAGTCAGAGAAGAATACTATTTAGTATTTAGTTTGTATATGAGATCCCTCGCTTTTTGAATGGTTTCATGGACTCTTAAAGCTGCAATGTGCAACTTTATTCACATTAAAAATAACAAATAAATAGGATATGTTATACATTATCTGTCTGTGTCTGTCTGTGACTGTGTAAATGCCTTAATCCCCTGTTTGCCTGAAATTGGCTCTTCAATAATGTTCGGGACATTTTTGGGTCATTTGCTGTGGGCGTGTGTCGTACAGGCGCAGCCACAAGGCCCGTCCCGAAACACGAATAAACACTGACATCGCGTTTTTTATTGCAGATTGCCGTTTCTCTGACTCCTTTTTCAACGCCAGCGGTGGCTTTACACATGTCGGTTACGTCAGCCTCAAGCCAGATGCCGTTTCAAAGTAGACAGCTTGTCAAGATGAGTGGCAAGTGTTGTGGATGTGAACTTGACCAACTGAGGGTTCGGAGGGCGGGACTAACAATACCTAAAATAGCTTTCTCGAGGCAAAAAGTTGCATATTGTAGGTAGTTAACATGCCGGCCACTGCCCAGTTCCAGATCCTTTAAGTGCATTTTTTCAAGTATATCAAGTCCATAGAAAATGCAACTAACAGGTGAAGAACAGTCTGCACACTACAAGGCTCCCTTCAATTGTTTTAATGCACCAGAGAAGTGACGTTTCGAGTGGCTCTTCATCAGACTGCAAGTGCTCCAAATGCCAACACTCTTGTCCATGGAAGAAGCAAGAAATACAGCCAAATGAGTGAGCTGGACCTCATCAAACAAAACCCTCCCACACCAGGATCATATCCAGAGCCTGCCAATATAAAGAAAACCCTTATCTAATAATCTCTCCCAAGTATGAGCTGTCTGTTTCCCGCTACCGAATTGTCCCTGTAAGATTGATGGGTTTCACGGACAGGAGCAACGTCCCTTTGTGACCGGGAACCACAGACTTATCGCGGAAGTCTTTGTCTGCGGTGAAAGTCATATCTGGAAGAAGTGTTATTAAAATCATAGAGGTCTAAAAGCTAATAATATGCACACCCCAAGGCCTGGGTTAGTTAAAAGAGATAAGGAGATTAATCTTTGTCCCAGATCGGTGCAATTTCACAACAGAGCTGGCGTATTGCTGGCGTCAGATAGACAGCAAGTCTCTGGAAAAAAAAATACAAAACAAGGCAAAGAGGTCACCCTAGAATGTCCTCAGTCACCTCAGGGGTCTTTTGGAAGGAAACAAAAAAAGAAGTGGAGAGAGAGAGAGAGAGAGAGAGAGGGATGAAGAATAGAGCGATAAAAAGCGCAGCATTGGCAAGTTTTGCCGTCTTTGATGGTGCTGAAAAGGAAATGATCTGGATAGACAATCCACGCCTCTGGTGAAATTCTTTCATTGTGTTTCATTTTTAAACCAGGCGCTCCTCCAATCTTCCTCTTTTTTTCCCCCCTCATTCTGTCTTCCTCTCCCTCCTGCCTTCCTCTCCCACTCTTCTGCTCTCCTTTTATGTCTCCCTCCTCATCCCTGTCTCTTTCTTTCGGCGCCTCCATCCCTCTCCCCCTTGTACCCCTCGCTCCATCCCTCTTCCCTGCCTCTCTCTGTTTCACTTTAAACCATGCATTCTTTCAATCTCTCTGTTTTTTCCCCCCTCTCTGTCTCCTCTTCTTCTTCCTTGCCAGTCAGATTCATATCCATTCCGCTCTGTTTCTGTTTCCTTCCTCACCCCTTCCTCACTTTCAACCCTTTACCCCTCTTCCCTTGCTCCTTTCCCCCTTTCCCCCCTTCTCTCCACGCTCTCCGAAGTCATCTGCGGGGTTGGACGGGCGGCTGTCCTCATGCATGCAAACCACATTAAAATCTCCTCCAATATCAGACCAAGCACCTGGCCCGCACTGAGCTGCAGAGACCAACATTACCTCAGCTGGCCCTTGGGCTGAATTCCTATTCAGAGGCTCAGTATGGCCGCAGCTCCAAGCAATCCCACAGACAGCCAACTTCCAACAGGAGGGGCGGGGGGGGGGGGGGGGGTAGGTAGATCGAGGATGGGGGGAGGATGGTATGTGTGTTTGCATGTGTTTGTGTATGAGAGAGAGAGAGAGAATGCATGTATGTGAGGGAAAGATGGGGGGTAGTAACTGCATTTACATGGAGCCTTTTATTCCACTAATAATCAGAATAGTAGCCCAATCAGAATAAAAATGCCTCATATAACCACCTCAATCACAATAAACCGGCCCATTCCGAATGAAATTTCATTCCGTTTGAGACGGGTGGTATAACCCTTTCATAATCCATTCGATGGATAAAATTTCGTCATGTAAACGCTCATTCTGATCACTTTCTTTGGTTGGAATATCTATACTCATTCTCGCGCATCTGAGGTAAGTGACGTCAGTTGCGATCATCTCATTTAGCGCTCATGTAAACACTTGCGGGGGAATCTTCAGTCAGAATGATTTCATTCAGAATAAAAAAAATACGACTCATTTAACTGCAGCTAGTGCCTCCAGCAGGGAAGAGCATGTAGCGGTCAGCTGCATATAGGCCCTTCACTTGCCAACTTGAGCGAGCGTCGACTGAGCACGTTCGCCCTTGAAAAATAAGACAATGACGTGATTGAGATGCAGTGACAGAAACTGGCTCTTTCACTGTGAAATTTTTTCAGAGCCGGAATGGAGAATAAGCAGATCTTGGGATGGATTATGTCAAGATAATGGAATCATTCAGATCGAAAATGGAAGAGGACAGTTTAGCCATAATAACGTCTCTGATTCAGTTTTTCTCTCTCTCTCTCTCTCTGCCTCCCTCTCGTCTTCTCTCACCCTCTCTTTCTTTCACACACACACACACACACTCACACACGCCCTTCTCTTTTCCACGCTATTATTTTTCTGCGAATTCCCGTTGTGGCAATGTGGAACGGAACCTGCATAGAAAGCAGTCTCCAATTAGGATAGCTCTTTTCATGTCGAGGCACCCTGCTGCATATAAAAAGGAGAGAATGCATGAATAAGGAATAGGTGAGCTGAGTCCTGAGTCACACTGCCTGCGAAAGACAACGCGCACGTTCTTGCATGCGCACACACAAGCAGGGATGCACACACATATACAAATATACACACACACACACACACACAGTCACACGCATGTGCTTCCCTAAAAACCCAATCCCCTCTTAAATGCCCCCAGCTTCCCTTACCAATTTCTGTTCACCTAGAAAGCTGTTGGAATATGCAACCTCTGTATAATTTGCAGTGGAAAAAGGAATGAAACATTACATGCGGCTATCCAGATATATTCATATTGCCTATGTGCGTGTGAGAGTGTAAATTAAAAAGTTTATCTTGGAGAGTGTCTCCTATAAAGCAGATACTTAGAGCCTGAGGTGAGATGAGGTGTATTTTCCCTCCCGGTTACAGTAAAATCGAGGCTCTTTTTGTAATGTTTTGATTGTGAGAACCCATACAATTTAGTTTCCTCTGGTGGGAACCGGTGGAAACAGGTGCTGAAACTTCAAAATACTGCTGGAAATTGCCGATCATAGCGATTGGAGATGTAGTGTTTTTTTTCTCTCTCTCTCTCTCTCTCTCTCTCTCTCTCTCTCTCTCTCTCTCTCTCTCTCTCTCTCTCTCTCTCTCTCTCTCTCTCTCTCTCTCTCTCTCTCTCTCTCTCTCTCTCTCTCTCTCTCTCTCTCTCTCTCTCTCTCTCTCTCTCTCTAAACTTTAATTTAGAACACCACATCTCCCATATGACAAAGTGGAGCAGAAACCAGCAGGTACGAGACAATTGATGTTTATCTGGTGCTGTTATTCTTATTACTGTTATTATCATCACATCTACTTTGCCTGGCACTAGCCTGCTAGTTCGTTTCTCTGAGTCAGACAAAATCAGCCATTAAAATCTCCGAGGGAGGTTTCTGCATGGTCAAAATACACCAGCCAGCCAGCCAGGCAGGCAGGCAAAGCGAGGGGGGGGATTTGACTGTATTCAGAGCCGTGAGGGGAAAGAGAGAGAAAAGCAAATGGGAGCCAGCTGGGAAAAAGACAATGATTCAGAAGCTGGCAGGATTGTTGTTAGAGGCCTCTTCCCCTCCTTAGTTCCCTTGGGTGGAGGTGCACTTACTCACTGGGCTTTCTGGTCGTCTACCACGGAGACTTTGGATAGCATGGCCACCGCTGTAACAAAGACAGAGTTGGAAGTCTACATGAGTTCCCTCCTCTGCAACTTTGACACCTCAAATACACCCACTCTGTCCGCCTGTTCGCTCTGCCCCGAACTCTACAGGGAATCTAAATTGTGGTCTGGGGTCAAGCCTTCCTATCTCTGTTTTGCTCTTGCTCTCTGTCTCTTTCTCTCTCAAAGTGCTGAGAAGTCCCGGCTCCCCCCCCCCCCCCCCTTCCCCCCGAGAGGTTGACACCAATCACAGGAAGTGACCCGCCTGACTCCCCCCCCAGCAGCAGAAATAACTTGGAAGACGGAGAACATCAAACACCCACAGAGGAAGACATGAGATATTCTGAAGGTCTTCTGAAGATTTGAGGAGAATGAGTTATTGATTGTATTGAACATGAATCATGCATGAACAATTGGAGGAAATTGCGCCCGTTCTCATGATTCAATCATGTATTGAAGGCAGTGCACCTTTAATGAGTTATCAATATTGAAAAGAATTGATATTGAATAAAAGTCATGCATGAGAAATTAATCTGAGGATCCCATTGTGGCGTCGCTTTATTAGCTCTGGGTGGTCGTTTTCTTTGTTATTATTAACAAAATTATTTGAGATAAGGAGACCCTCCAGTCAAGACACGTGAATAAAGTATGAATATACAGTATATCAGCAATACTATATGTATATTTTCACTGTATATTCCACATTATATCATGGTCCAACTGTTTTGACACAGGCAGACATGTTATGTAGGACAGAGAGTTGAGCAGGGAAAGGATCTTAGCCAAGATTACCTTAGCAACTGGGTCACAGCAAGGCAAAAAAAAACGAAGAAGAAAATAATAACTAAACTGAGATAAATCTGGGTGGGGGTTTGAAGTTCTTTTGGAAAGATTCACTGCGTGCGAGGATAAGAGGTGCGGAGGAAAGGCTGGTGCTGCTCGCTACATTTGACACGTCTCCCAGCCTCTGGCATCAGATAAGTCACCGTGCTCAGAAGTAGTATTTGGAAATCTGTAGGCTTACGATAACTGCTGTTGGATCCGCTTAGGTAGACCTGAAAGATTAATGTGGACTATTAAAAAGATGATGATATAAAGTAGAACTTAACTACGCCCCAACCCAGCGCTAGAGATCATTCATACAAGTGAAACTTATTCCAATGAAATATACGTAGTGCTCTGGCAGAAAGTTTTTGTCATTTTGTTTTTCTATTTAAAGTGGTAATCCTAGAGTTCCACGTTTGTTTTTTTGTTTTGGTGACATCTTTCATGATAAGCAGTTATTGCTGTGGTTCAATCAAACAGTGTGGCTAGTACTGATACATTCTTCTTTGGATTTTCTGAAGTTTAAGTTTGTGGTACCAGTCTTTTCTTTGTCTGTTCAGCCTTGGTGGCTATCGCTGCTCATTGAGTTCTCTAAATGTAAAACGCATCAATTCCTGTACAGCAGAGAATTTTTCCCAGGAAATACTGAAATCTTTCACGAACCGGGTATAGGTTGAATTGCTAATGTGTTATATCCATTGGCGATAAAACGTAGCAAAATTGGCATTTATTTGTATGAAAATGTCACATAATTACAGTTACTTAGCATTGTGTGCTGTGTCCCTTTAATGAAAAAAAAAATCAACATCACCAATGAAGAGAGAAGAAAAATGTATCAAAATACAAATGAAACATGCTTGCATACATCCTCAAAAATATTCAGAAAAACAAGGAATTAATGAGGAATTTCCACAAAAAAGTGCTTAAGTAATTCAATATTAGTTTACTTTTGTCACTTTGTCACTCTTTTCAGGTTATATGGTCAAGTCACATCATTCAGCTCCTGCAGCTCAGTGGATAGAGCATGGGACTAACATTGCTTTGATTCACACTGAGGCAACTCATACTAAAAATGTTTACCTCAGGATTTTGACATTGTAACATCGTCCACTAAATAGATGTTATGTTGTAATCTACTATAATGCATTTTCTGACATAACAATTGACGACGGACTCTAAATCTCTAAACACTCTAAATACTCTCCTGTAATCCTGATCTAAAATATATTCCATATATTCCAGATGTCAAGTAACAAACTGAATGAAATTGTCAATATATCTCTTCAAGTCTCCATGTAGCCCACTGGACATTCAAGACATATTGACTTACTATCCTGACTGAGGCTATAAAGAAGCACCACACACACACACACACACACACACACTCACACTGACACACACACGCTGCAATAAGTATATAATACACACAACATAGATAATACAATAAGTACACACACATACACAATGTAGCGCAGAGGGGAGTTTTCTATGTGTCAGGAGAACAGTAACAACTCTCTTTAAACTTTGCTAGCCTCGCTGATGTGAAATAATGGCTAATCTCTGTGTAGCGCTGCAAGCAACACACCCAGGGAGGGCTGTCAGAAAGCCTCAGTCTGTGTGTTTGTGTGTGTGTGTGTGTGTGTGCTCATTTGTCCGTGTCTGTGTGTGCTTGAGAGAAAGAGACTGTGCCTGTGTGTATGTGCCTGTGTCTGTGTCTGTGTCTGTGTGTGTCTGCGTGTGTGTGTCCCAGAATGTGTGTAAATCACCGGTGGTATTAGAGAGCGTCCCGCCGTGTTTCTGTCTGGCTAATAAAATAGCTGGAGGCTGCTTCTGAGCCGCCCACAGTGAGACACCGCCTCATTCCTAAATCTGTGCACCCCCTCCTCTCCTCCCCCCTCCAGTTCACCACGACCCCCGAGTCTCCATCAAAACTCACTGACCCATGGTGCGGACTGTTGTGGGCTCATGTCTGTACAGAATGTCTGTGTGGTGTGTGTACATGTGGGTTTGTTTACATGTGGATATAGGTGTGTGCATGTCCGTGTGTGTGTGTGTGTGTGTGTGTGTGTGTTTGCCCTGCTGCCTTCTCCTCTCACTGCTTTAGACAGATTCATTACAGCAGAGGCCAGGCGAGGTTTCCCTTTCTGATGGAAAGGAAAGGTTTCCTTCCTCTCTGTTGGTTGACTTACCCTCTGAGTGATGAGAATATACACCAACATCATCCATGTGTCCCCGGTAGATCATTATCTCCGGTGATCCAATGCTAAAACGTTAGCATATTTATAGTATGCTGTTCCATCACCACACGGCCATCTTGATAGGAAAATAACAGGTGATTATAATAAATGAAAAGGTGATTAAAATCAAATGACACTGCCACAGCCGATGAGCTGTGTATAAAAGCAAATGCATGTAAATCATGGGAATAGCATGAATGCTATGTTGAGTGATCGTATGCACCTACATTAGCATTATCCAAAGTAAGAAGACGTTTTAGTAATATAAAATTGTTAGTGTAGAGTCAGAAATTTTAAAAAGGAAATAGAACGTCAATAGTTTATGTAGCCACAGATTATTTTTGGAACTATTTCAGGTAAGTAATCACGTATTCATCCACTGCACTGATTGTTAGCTGTACACAGTCTGCTACCATCCATCACCTTCACCTCCTGTGGAAACAGGAGTCAAAAAGTCAAAAAGTCAAGCTGCAGGTCTTGAGAGGAGAGAGAACTTTCCACAGGGGAGGTGGTTCCTGGTAGTTTAAAACAATGTGTTGTTTTTGAATTATATTTTGTGTACCAATGAACACAACACTGCCAGATTTAGCTGCTTATCATTTTAAATTACTTAAAGCATGTGATCGTCAGAATTTGATTTGATTTGACATCAGACAACAAACAAGTGTGTGCTTATTGATCAGTATACACCCATGACACTGTAGGGAGCTTGGGATAAAACTGTTAGTACACAGAAACACTCACAATACTGTAAGATGCTGTAAAACGCTGTGTCAAGAATGCTACTCACAAAAGATGATGCTAACGCGGCTGTGGTCGTTAGCATTAGCGTTAATGTCTACTAACATAACGCCTGCTATCACTCAGCATAGCGCTAAAGTGTTAGCATGAAGAACTAGAGCGAACGATTTTTAGTGACACATGGATGATTTTGGTCTCTATATGTTCTCATCACTTAACAGGTAAGGTACAAACAGACAGTGTATGTATGTTTGAAAGTGAGAGATGATGGAAACATGTTGCTGTCCTGTTCGAATATACAGGGTGTCTGATATTGAGTAGTAAAGTGAGGCGATGGGAGCAGCACCTGTGAAGCGAGAACATATCGACATACTCTACTCCTTGATTTGTCAAAATTTGATCTGTCTATGAATCGATTCTGCAGACATGTTTTGGTGGAGATAGCAAGATAGGAGATGGGGGGAGAAAAGCAGGTAGATATATGGAGTAGACAAGAGAAGAGAGGAGTAAAGAAGATTATATCAGTGTTCCCTTGTCTCTGTACAGTGAGGAACAGCTTGTTCCACGCCTCTGTTATCTCTCACCATCCCTCATATCAGCTTTGGTCATTCTCTGAACTGCAAATCATGTTGCATGCTGAATGACCCTGGAGAGACTGAAATATAGCTTCAATGCAGGATGAGAGAGAGAACATTAGGGGCAGTAAGGGAGAAATAGAAGGAGATAGATAAAGAAAAATGAGAAAGATATACATGATGGGAGAATCCTAGCTTCATGTGTCAACTAGCCATTATACAGTAAGCCGATTCGATGGCACTGTGTCACAAAACAAAAGACACACTTCATGCTTTTGTTGTGAAAAATTATAATCTTTAATCTGCAAAGGATTTTAGAATAAGCGGATATTCTTATCACTGACACTCACTCGCTCCATAGTAAAACAAGTCATGTGGCTGCCTTTTTCCAAATGCAAATGATTGCAAAGCGAACATGGACAGAACTATGAAGCATCACTTTGGAAGCATATAGTTTCAGAAAATTAAAGTGGTAATACGTGAGATTATGTGAGTTTTTTTTTAAATTTTATTTTAGCGACATCTTTGGTGCTAAGTGGTCATTATTGTGATGTTTTTGCACTGCACGTCCAATCAAACAATAGTACTTTGACGTCTTTTTCCTTGGATTTTTTGTTGAGTTTCTGTAGGTGGCGCTCTTTTCTTTGTCTGTTCAGCCATGGAGGCTATTGCTGCTCATGCTAACTATTCAAGACAAACCTTCCATTAAGAAAAACACATCCTGTGCATAGAGGATTTTTTACCGGTGTGCCAAAATTTTAATCCCATAAAAAGTGTTTTTCCCTCCTGGTGTGTCCTTGTTTTTGTCCTCGGTGTTTGTTGTTGTTTTGCCAATGCACAAGGAAATTATCGTGGGAGAAATGCACATAATAAATGACAAGTAGAGTAATGTATAGCCTGACAACTTCCTAGTAAAATCAATGGGACGCTTATGGTGTGAAATGATAAGAACACAAACAAGCATGAACTGACAAACGTTTTATAAAAACATTTAAAATGAAATATTAAAGCTGTGATGGGAAAACAATCCACACAAATGGAAATGATGTAATTTTCTTCCCTGGCGTGAAATCGAGGCGAAGACACACCACCACCAGGGAAAACAATTTTTTTTTTTTTACAGGAAACAAATTTTGCCACAACACCTAGAAGCAGCTACCCAACAGCGGATGTTTTGAACAGCAAATATAGCAAATGTAAAAGCTTTCATGAACTGGGTGTAAGTTGATTCTTTATTGGGTTATAGCAATCGGTGATAGAAAGCAGCAAAATTGCAATTTATTTAAATGAAAATGCCATGGATTTTTACTTTAACATGTTTGTATTGTAAGATGTATGTGTTTAAGCCAGACATAACTTACAAGAATAGAATAGAATTGAGCTTTATTGTCTAGACAAAGTCGCAAAATGAAACTGAAAGTGTTATATGTGCAAATGTAAGGTTACATTTCAACTAGAGTTTAAGAATTAGCACTGCTTCACTTTTTGAGATGAATCCTTTTCAAGTGGAAAATGCACTTGTTTTCAGCAATGTTTTATCAGCTTCCATAGTGCTAGTGAGCGGAAAGTTCTGGTGTTGGGGAAGACCAGGGGCAAGGGTTGAATGCAAAGTGCCTAACAGAGGCTAGTAGCCGTCAAATTATATAAGTTTAATAAATAAGGACAATAACTTTGGTATGAAGAGCTGAAATGATGATAGGAGGAATGTACAAAATATTCTGTTCGTTTTGCCCCCATCACCTCACATCCACACACTGTCTCACGCGCGCACACACACACACACACAGCAGTTTAAGTTCTACAGCGACTATGTTTGACACAGACTGTCACATAACTTTAAGGTATGTCCTAATCCTACATGATGTATTCTAATCCCATATGTTTCACTTAATCTTAGTGACAAAACCTGCCATATGTATAAACTGTACATTTCCTCTTTTGAATTACATAACATAGGAATTAAGGTCAGAGCACATTGCAAGCAAAACATTTCAGAATAGGATTTACAAACTTTGTCTTTAAGAAGTATTATTTGGATTTACTGGCTTTACTGTAACAGCAACAGATTTATTGCAAAATGCAATATTGGAAAGATGTGGAACCTACTGTCAAAAAGAACTAAAAGTACAAAAGTAAGAGAGATATGTTAAATAATAGGACCACAGGTGAGCTGCATATCTCCTAACAGAGGACACAATATCAAATTTTAAAAGATTTTCTGTGTTTAGTGTAGTATTTCAACACAGAATACACAAATGCATCAGACTCATACTTATTTTATGCTTGGGCAAACCAACACTGTTGAATATTTCAGTGTCCTATTACGCTCCAAAGTTGTATTTGTCAGGTTCTCTGAGTCAGACAGTTTCAGGTTCAAACTTTCTGAGTCAGACAGTTTCACGTTGCAACTTTTCCTTATCCTCCTGTGTCCCTGGAGCTCTCGATTCCCCGTTTCTCTCCTGATCCGGACCATTTTAAGTCTGGGCCTTACAGGCACCAAGGACCCAACTCTGACAAAGGAAAGAAGAGACTGGCAGCCACAACTTCTCTCTCTCTCTCTTCTTCTCTCAAACTCCCTCTCTCACTCACTCATTCTCTCCCTCCCACTCACTTCACTTTCTCCTCTCCTTCTCTCACTTCTCCTCCTATATTTCTCTCCCTCGGTTTCTCGTTCTCCTTGCTCCATCTTTCCTCTTTAGTGCTTCCTCTCATTCTGTAACACTCAATCTTTCACATGTTATCTCTCTTCCTCTCTCTCCATCCATCCCTCGCTCTCAGACTGTCCTTCACGGACAATTTA
This sequence comes from Centroberyx gerrardi, assembly GCF_048128805.1. Classification (NCBI taxonomy): domain Eukaryota; kingdom Metazoa; phylum Chordata; class Actinopteri; order Beryciformes; family Berycidae; genus Centroberyx; species Centroberyx gerrardi. The sequence continues at coordinate 9,321,673 of NC_136007.1, read as the reverse complement.
CCAAGAGTGGCATCCATTCTCCTTTCAGCCCTCGAGCTTTCAGCACCATTTTTAACACAAAACCCCAAAGGTGGAAAAGTTAAAGAGAGAGCAGAGAGAGAGAGAAAAAAAAACTAGACAGGGAGAATGAAAGGCTGGGTTGAAAAAAAAGAACTTTATCTCAAAAGCATTAAATCGGCTCCTTGCATCGTGGACTGGGGAGATGGAGGTAGGGTAACGGCGGGTTGTGTGTGTGTGTGTGTGTGTCTGAGACTGTTAGTGTTGTAAAAAGTCTGCTCCTGTCCATTGTATCACATTCTGAGACCCAAGCACAGATCCTGGGTCTTAACGGCCCTGTCATTCAAACCCCCTTAATAGACAGGCTGGGCTAAATTCAAGCTCACATGCAGTGATTCTGTTAAGAGTCCAGAAACCAGCTGCGCAGGGCTTTCACTGCTGCAAAACCCCCTGAAAGCTTTCTGTGTAAAGTTGTATTAGATGTGTGACCTGTAACAAGTTATCCTCTGAGGAGCCAGGCCACTTTCTTTTTAAGGATTTTGTTTTAGCAATCAGAATAAACAGAGTAAATGCAAAACCAACTTCTTTAAAAATGTATTTTAAAGGAACTCGAAATTTGTCTGTTTTGCTTGTGCTTTTGTTGCATGTGTTTCTGTCCCATATGGTTTTTTACAGACATTCATTAATTTTCCCATAGAAGGAATTTGTTTCAATTTGAAAAGTGTGCTATAATAAAGGTGAACACAAATATATGTATGTCCAGCAATGAGTGAAAACACAGAGTAAATGCATCATTTTCCTGTGACTATATTTTTACATTTCTAAAGCATATCATATAATGAAGTCACTTGTTACTGATGTGATGATGTTGAGAATGATTGGATTATTGTGAGGTTGAATTCCTGTTGTGTGATTAACAGTTTATCGTGGCCAGATACAGGGTGCATCATCATTATTAGTCACAATTTAGGCCTCCTGGATACCGCACTGTAATTAATTGAATTTGCTGAATTGTAAAGAAGAGTAATTGAGGATTTGTAGAAACTGCCTCCAGTGAGATTGAAGCTTTGTATGCTGGGAGGTTAGGTTGAAGGCATAGAGATAGGATCCATAGATTTTCATGTTGTTCAATCAATACTATATACATGAACTTAATGTGACTTAATGTTTGTGTATAATGAGTTTCCCAAGGTCATCTGTGCCTGACAGGAGGCAGTAATGTTACTGTGGTCAAACAAAACATACAGAAGAGAGTCGACAAGAATTACAAACCTTAGGGATTTTTGTAGTTCTGCTTGTAGCTCAGACATGGATGACTGCATGTCAGGGTCAACTATAATGTAAACTGATATGTAAATCACCCTGTTTAGCGTGTTTTGGTCTGACAACTGACTTGGCAGAATAACCAGTCACCGTTCATTTCAACCTGAAGCCCCAAATGAATATTTATGAGATTACCTGTAGCCCAAGGAGACTCACATCATAGAAACCTATCAGACTTAGCCTTTGTTCCCACCTTGTGTCCTTAAGTCAAAAAATATTACCACTAACCTTGGTTGTGTTAACTACCCAGTATATCCCCATGTTGGTACGGAAGAATAAAGCAAATTGCTATCTGTAACCCAGTTATTCCTTAAGCCCTGAGGTTTCCCCTGAAGTAAGAATATGAGTTCATACTCAAAACATTTGGGTTACCCCAACATTCCTCTCAGACTCTGTTAATCTGTTGTTTGTGCCATTTTCCATACATAGTTAAATTGAACTGATGTTCATTGGCTGCAGGGGAGAGGCTGTGCCATCAAATGAAACCAAAGGAAGGAAAATAAATAACTAGCTAAGACAAGATAAGTCAAGACAAGGCAGGGCAAGGCAAGGGAGGACAGGATGAGACAGGACACAACAGGACAGGGCACAAAAGACAAGACAAGGCAAGACAGGTGAGTTAGGGCAACGTAAGGTAAGGTAAGGTAAGGTAAGGTAAGGTAAAGGCAGGTGAGGTAAGGTAAGGTAAGACAAGGCAAGGCAAGGTAAGGTAAGGTAAGGTAAGGTAGGGTAAGGCAATGTAAGGTAAAGGAAGGTAAGGTAAGGTAAGGTTTGTCTTGGTCTCTTGCTGATGTTTGCTATCCATAAAAAAATCATCAACAACTAGAAGGGCACTTGGAGAGCGCAGACCTCTGCCAAGGCCAATAGTCCAGTCTTCTATGTATTGGTCTTTCCTGCTCAGCCTCCAGACCGTAGTCGGGAATCTCCGTTGTCCTCCAGGGCCGAAGTCTAACTTACTTCGGGACCAACCCCCCTTCACTCTCACAGCAGTTGGAAAAGACAGCACACAGGAACACCACCTCGGCCTTGAGACGTTGCAGTCTTTATTTATGACAACCGTAACTTTCGCCGTACATTTATTTGCTACTTGCTACAACTTGCTAACTTCTCTGCTACACTTTTTCCTTCCGCTCCGATCCATTCACCGTCACACACCGCCGCTCGCTCTCTCTCGCTCCACCACACACTCACTACGTACAAAACACTCCGCCCCGGCCTATTCTCATAAAGGGGCTACGCTGCTCCTATAACATGATATGCAAATGTGCAAGCGCAACCAATATACGGATCCGCTCCAAAATTTAATGGGTTCTTCCTTGGCCCATGCTACACCCTTCCACGAAGTTTCATGAAAATCGGCCCAGTAGTTTTTCCATAATCCTGCTGACAAACAGACAAACAAACAAACAAACGACACCGAAAACATAACCTCCTTGGCAGAGGTAACAATTCACAACATAATAGAGTGCCAATACAAAGGTTACAATTGCAACCAGCAGATATATTGAAACGCTTCAAGGCTAGACAGGGGAAAAGGAAAAAAGAAAAAAACTAAATTCAATTGTTCACCAAAGGTCTGTTATGTTCTTACAAGCTTGTTAATTACATTGATTTGCTATCACACAGTTTTGGCCAATTGTACCAATAATGTCTTTAAGATAGATTAGTTTGGATGTATAAAATATCCCTCTGCAGGGTCCAATAGAGCAGTAAAAGAGTTCTGTAATCAAAATGTATTATCATAGCTTTACAGAATTATCAGGTCATTACTTAATAGTGCCCCCACTTTACCTGATTACTTTTCTCCTATCTTTCCTCCTCTCTCTCCTCCTCTTTTCTCTCTGCGGCTGCTGATATTTGATACCAAATGAAGTGGATCCTATTTGACAGGATGTCACACTCTCTCTCTTCTCTCTCTTACACACACACATGTAGCTCACACCTGCGCACACCAACATGCATCATGAGGCCAATGAGTTTTGACAGAGAGTTGGGGTCATGTTGATCTTCTCTGTCTCTAACAACAAGCAGCAGTGGCGCTCTGCGACAACAAATAGCGTCCTTGTTCTCCTGCTCTTGGTACTGGTCTAATCTGAGAGAAATAGCGGTATCCTCACTTAACTTTCAACAGACTCATAGGGAATGTATGTATTAATAATGTATTTATTCATCCATGACACGGACATGGAGAAAGTGGACTCATATAAGCACTTTGGGGTACTGGACCATAAGCTGGACTGGAGAAAGAATACTGACACCATCTATAAACAGGGCAAGTCCAGGCTTTTCTTTATAAGAAAATTGTGGTATTTGAATGTGTAGCAAGATGCTTCTGATGTTTTATCACTGTGTTAGTGCTGTGCCCTATGCTTCTGTATGCAGCAGGGGCAATGTACAGAAGGGTGACCTGAAGAGGCTAAAGATTGTCAAGGAGGCTAGTTCTACTGTTGGAGTGGCTCTTGAGGCCCTTGATGTTGTGATTCAGACCACAGTGGAAAAGAAGACTAAGGCTGCAGAAATGTATGCATCCTCTCCACTCTGTCCCAAGCAGCCAAAACCATGGGTGAATTTTGAAGACAATACAGAAGTGGGGGAGGCAGCAGTTTTTCTAATGTCTGCTAGGGGCCGGCTCCAAAAAGACTTGAAACCCGGCCAACTCCATGGAAGTCAATGGGACCACAACCCAACTTCTCGCTCAAAATATAAAGTCAATACATTTTCTCCACAACAGGTTGTGGCCTCAGTAGCTAATTTCACTTCTCTCTGATGTGTGTGTGTGTGTGTCTTCTAATGTATGGCGTTTTTCAAAATAATTGTGTCATTAACAGGATATAATGGATATAAAACGGGGTTGTTTTCCTAGTGATTGCGGGGTCGCCTGTCCAGTGATTGACAGGTCGGCGATTACGGACCAATAGTAGGCGGAGCTGTGGCTCTGCAGACAACCCAAACTCCACTCGCTCCACCTTGGCTCCACCCTATGACTCGCTTTGCCTGCTCTGGCTCCAAAAAAATGGAAAATCTGTCTTGACTGTTGCTGTGTATTTAAATCTGTCTGTCAGGTCTACTGTGTGTTGCTGTGAGACAACCTAATTCCCCCTTGGGGATTAATTTAAGTATCTACCTACCTACGCATTATTAAGGTTGAACATTCATGTTTCAAGTAAGACATGACAGTCTTACAGTGTACAGTAGCTTCGAATAATGATTCACATCACCGGATACCACAATATAAGCAGTAGGAAGCCAGTATTCGAAAATACAATCTGGAATTTACAAGTAGCAGCCAAAATAAATACCAACATAAAGTGTCTTAATCAGACGTTGGGCCACCAAGCCACCAGCTTCAACTCGCCTTGGCAGAGATTCTACATGTGTCTGCTTGCTGTTGGAGGGATACAACACCATTCTTTCACAAAACAATCCATCACTTGGTGTTTTGATACTGGTGGTGGAAACGCTATCTCAGGCACTGCTCCAGAATCTCCCATAGGTGCTGAATTGGGTTGAGATTTTGTGATTGGGGAAGGTCATGGTATATGGTTTGCATTCTTAAACCATTCAATGACCACTCGTCCCATTAGGATAGAAATTGTTCAACGTGGGACGAACATGATCATCCAGAATGGCTTTGTGTATTAAGCATTTACCTTGCTCTCTAAGGGGTTCGGGGGACACAAACAATGGCAGGAAAATGCAGCTGAAACTATGAAAGAACCTCCAGAAAGCTTCACTGTAAGAAACAAGGATGCAGACCCATTGACTGCTAGTGTGCGACATACATCTATGCATTCCCTTGCTGAAAACAGGATGAAGGATGACTCATCTGACCATAACTATTTTCTCTTTCAGTTGCCCTGCCTGGGTTCTCTGCCTGACGCAGGAAAGTGCAGTTTTTAGTTCTGTAATTATTGGTTTAAACACTAGTGCTTGACAGACTTTTCTTGCTGAACCTGCTCACACCTTAGACTGACATTAGACTGATTCAGAGTTGCTTATCTATTTTTTCCTTTCATCTCAAGGAACAGACATCACAGTCGAGGAAGATGTGTTTCTTGTCACAGTTGCCCCTAGTTGCTAATGTCTTTCCCTCACACTTCCATGCCAACCTCATCTTATCCAATGTTCCTTATGAAACATCATCAAGTTCTCTCTCTCAAGTGTCTCTCAAAGTTGCACATCTTTTCTTCAAGCTATGGTAGCCCAAATAATGCATAACTGGGCCTGTCCAGCATGTTTATACAGGAACCTAAGGATGATGGGTTGTTAATTGCTTAATTATCTAAGGGACCATGCCTTTGTGGAAGCATCTGCTCTCAATGCACCAGTAGTCCGTCACTTACTCAAGTGTTTCCTTTATTTTGGCAGTTATCTGTATATAACATTCTCATCTTTTTAGAACTCAAAATACTGCCCGACTCCAGCATTACAAATATAAGCAAACCCCCCAAAACGCATAGAAAACCCACACTTAGCAGTCATATTCTGCTGGAGCTTGTGACATTGCCTCATCTTACAAAAGAGGTAGCGGGGTGCCAGTGTTTCAGCAGGAGGCGTCGTATTGCAGCTATGGAAAAGGTCTTTTAGAATGGATGTGAACACAGGTGGGAATATAAATGTTATACTAAGTGTGTTTGCATCGCATGGGCTTGACGTAATGGCAGGTGGAGCTCTTCATTTGTCTGAGCTGTCATGATCTGTATTGGACGCACACTGACTGACATATACTCTCACCCCCCTCCATCCCTCCCTCTCTTTGTCTAACTCTAACAAAGTGTCGACACTAATGATGCTCTTTTTAGTGGCACAAAATTCTCCTGACTTGGCGTGTCACTCCTCACTGCTCCTCTCTAGGAGGTTACTCAAGGTTCCCCACTGCAGTAAATTTACCTCAACAGTGCGAGCGCGAGATTGTGTGTGTGCGTGTGTGTGTATGCGAACGTGTGCGTGCATGTCTATTTGTGTGTCGCCTTCTCTCTCTTCTTTTTTGCTAATTAAGCAGGAAAGTTCTGCAGTGTTTGCTTGTCCGATGGCCCATGCATCAGAGCTGTCCTGCCCTGGTAAGGCCTCCCAGTGGAAGGATGGCTTATTTTAGAATATAGGTCAGAATAAATATTCAAATATGATTCATGTTAATGGAGATGATAATTGTATCAGTCTTTTTATGACTGGATGAGTTAGTTTATCTTTGATGAATGGACAGCGGTTGTTTATATAACACTTTACAAGGTGTAATAAATGGACCTGTAAAACAAAAATACCACACACATATTCACTAAGCTTTTATGAGCATTTTTTGCAGATGTATTACTGGTATAATTAAGGAGTGCCAAACCTCTTTGAAATTCAGAGGAACACAATTAGTGGGCCGTGGGCCAAAAAATGACACTGGACATCGATTATATAGATTAGATAATAGATAACAGTTTATCAATTATCATGGTATTGTACATGTTGCACAATCATCAGATACAAATAAACTGTCATAGAGGAAATTCTGAATATCTTCTATCCATGTTATCTTTTGAAGGGCCCAACACATTTTGCGGAGGGCAAATAATTTAGCTCATGTACCCCAATTTAGCCAGTCATGGTCTAAACAGACTTCTGAAGTCCCACCTAAGCTGAATACAAACCATAAAACATCACCTGTCTACTGCTACAATTTTCTCTGAAAGAGCAATTTGTCTTACATCATTTTATATGGTGTACTCATACAAAATAACATACTGCTCACTGACATAACAGTATTGTGCAGCAGGTCTAATGAGGGTCTAAGTGGACTTCTAAAGACTGAGTTAAGCTGCATCCTAACTATATAATGCCAACAGTCTGCAGGTACAGACCTTTCAGAGAAAGCAATTTGACAGTACAAACCTCTGTTCTTCTCTCCAACTGTCATTTCTCTCTATTTCATCCCCCTTTCTTTCTTTCTTTCTTCCTTCCTTCCTTTCTTTTCCAGGCCTGTGAGCCGTCTAGATGCTTGTTCCAGCCTTTCTCTAATGAAGGTGCTAACAACCTAAATGTTGCTAATGCCCCTCTTCTTTCTTCCTTTCTTCCTTTCTTTCTTTCTTTCTTTCTTTCTTTCTTTCTTTCTTTCTTTCTTTCTTCCTTCCTTCCTTCCTTCCTGGGCCTGTCAGACGCCTAGGTGCTTGTCCCAGCCTTTCTCTAATGAAGGTGCTAACAACCTAAATGTCGCTAATGCCCCTCTGCACCCCAGACAAGCGATCTGGACCATTATTGACTTAGCGCACACACAGCAATCCCAGTGATGTAAGGAAAATGTAATAGAATATGAAATGGCAGTCTGCGGAGAGATTGAGAGCTCCTCGGTCCTCGAACAGACATCCACACTTGTGAGGCCGCGCTCTCCCACATGAACACACACACAGACTCTCTGTGGTAATGGAGACAATGTATTTCTAATGGCACCATCCAGACTGAGTAGGTAATTGTGATGTATTAGCATGCCGTGGCTGAGATTAGATTACAGACGACAGGGTATTATGGAGAGTGTGTGTGTGTGTGTGTGGTTGTGTGTGTCTGTGTGTCACTTACCCCCTCCTACATTTGTGATTGGCCCCTAATGGAAGAGAAGGTATTGACTCTTTTGCTTTTATTTTAAACTATGATTAATCTTGCTGTCTCGTGCTGAGTCACTCCTTAGTTAGGGAGTCTCAGGGGGGTCTTAGGCCTTTTTAAAGTAAATTGAGGGAAACTGTGCCGTGCAAAAACAAACAGCTCAATCTGTGCATGCAAGTAGCAGTGTTAGTTAGAAGACATGGAGTACAAAACTGTGGGAATGGTCCTTGCAATATGTCCGAATGGCTCTTTTCTCTGTACAAAATATTAAGACTACATTAGGCCATCAGTCATTAATCTATCTCCTGCCCTTCATCTATCATCTATCTTCTATTTGTAACTGATTCATCTGATTCATCTGGTTTATGTCATGGAAAGATCAAGGACTCCTGATATTTGTACACTTGGATACATGATTAAAACTGCAGTAGGCAACTTGGTGGCTCCAAATGGCAGCAAGAGGGAACTGTTTGAAAAATTTGAACTTAAATACACAGAAATGATGTAACACGACATCAGTAAAGGGCACACAGCAGGCTCATATTTACCAACCCAGTCGGACTGTGATCACTTTCTACCAAAGCATACCAAAGTGACAAGAGAGGCAAAAGATCTAATGTTGGTGGATCCAGCTTTCCCTAGGTGGAGCGCTAGAGACAGTTTCGTGTTTTGCTCTTAAGTTTTGACTCCTCACTTACTGCAGGTGAAGAAGTGTCCATACCTGACACTAGAATTTTAGCAAATTGGGTGAATCTACTGGGTCTCAATTAGTGGGAATGGAATGCTCTTCTCTATTGCAGCCCCACTTTGTGATTTAGGCTGATAAGGCAGGTGTATTTTTACATTAAAAACACACAAAAAATCTTGCTTAGTGCAGCTTTAAATTTTTTGATGATAGATCCAACACATCTGGAGAATGACAGAGCGTCAATAAGCTCAGCTCAACACTATACAGTACGTATTCCCAGGGTCTCAAAGAAAATTTGACTGTACGGCCCCTGCTTAGGGGTTATGAGAAAAAGATTGGTCCATAATTGATAATTCTGTATTGGCTCCTTTGGGACAGGGGCAGGTGACCTGGTTGATCCCATGATATTGATACTGTCTGTCTTCAGAACCATATTATTACTTTTAGTACTTGCCACCACACAATAGAAGAGTTAGTCTTCTTCTGCCAGAAGCCAGCATGGAGAAGGGGAAGAAAAGTTGACATTAGATTTGGAAAATAATTGCAGCTGTGATCTCAGAGGTGAAAGCATTTCTCAACGCTATCTAATACTTGTCGGCGGATCAGCATAAAATAGACAGGAGATGTGATCTCCCCCTCTCATTTCTTATCTTTTTTCTCTCTTTCTCTCTGTTTTTCCTTCTCCTGGGCCCAGTGTGAGGCAGTTTCTCCTATTAGGTGCCCATCTACCATTCATAATTGGGCTGCCATTAAAGCTGAGGGAAGCAGGTTGTGCTGGCAGTGGGGGAACAGCTTGCTAAAGTGGGTTATTATTGAATAAATGAATTTCATTTTCAGTGACATAATGTGAAGGCAAGCAGACAGCAAATATGGGGGTTGTACACTCTGGCACACGCTCTGTCTACAATACAAAATATGATTTATGATATATAATACAAGGTACGTACAGTATAATAATACTTTTTGTCACTTTTCTCTGATTTTTGTCTTGCATCACAAGGAGTTCAATTTTAAGTGTGAGCTGGTCTTCCAGATAACAGTAGCCACAAACATCCATCCATGTGCGCGCACACACACACACACACACACACACACACACACAGTGTCAAAAATTAATAATGAAGGAACTCAAATTTTCATTTATAATCTCTCTATCATGTTATAGGGAGTTAAAATAGGTGTGATATAAAACCCAGAGATCCACACAATTTAAAGGCAGGGCACTAAATTATCCAACACTGTCCTGAAAAATGCCAGAGCAGCATTTCCTTCTTGTTTGTCCTCGGAGGAGTGGGCAGCCTTCTCACTTGGAGGAGATAACTCTTTTGTCTTGGCACACTGACTACTATTTATCATTCAGCCATGCCACCAATACTGACTGAATGGTAACAAAGTTGCTTAGCCAGGCCAATTTCCTTTAGTGCTGTCCCGGTGCAGCAGAAAGATCTGGCTGAAGCCGTTGCCAAGTAGGAATAAGAGTAGAGAAAAATCCAAGGGGCATTTGTGCTCCTTTAACCAATCACAATTCAGGTTGGTGTACAAAACAAGAGTGTTAATGGGCATTCATTTCTGTATTGTTCAATCAAGCGTAACATCATTTTTCAGTCCAAATAAGTAATTCCGCATCCCACCCTCTTTCAGTTTAATGTGAAAATGAGTAAAATTATTGCCTTTAACTACGTCCAACTCTAAATCTTGATTATTTTTGCTTTCGGGGGTTCCTCTATTATGCATTTCTTTTTTTGTTGAGGTTGATTCTGATGGGTTTTGAAGCTGCAATTAAAAACAAGCCCAGATCTTGTACAGACCCACGGTGCGTGTGTTCAATTCTATGAAGAATTGAAGCACTGCAACACGGTTAAATTACCTAATTCCACTAACATGATCCGTCATGATCCCTATTAGTAGAAACCATAACTTCGCTAGCCGCCTGCTCCGCCCGTCCGGTAACACCGGGCAGCCCCCTCCTACTCTACTGGAATAGAAACCTAGGGGCATACGCGACAGTCTTTGAAAACTTTGATAAACGTTGTTTTGCAAAACACAACGCTCACAGTATAATCATACCAGTGTCAGTATGTTAGCTTGAAAAAATTGTAAAAAACCAAGCTTTCTGTCAGCAGCTATTTTTGGATTCTTCTGGCTCTCGTGGACGCTTACATTGGCTTAGAAGGTAGTGCGTCTTTGAGAAAAAATAGTTCCTATCCAAATAGAACACAACTATTGACAGATACCACAAATACCACAAGACAATAATGTTACCTACCGTTAAAGTTTGTAGGGCAGCAGAAAACAAGTTACTGTTTACAAATCCCGTTACTAACACAGGCAAGTTTGGAGCAAATTGTGGAACGTTAAGTTTCACTTTTGTTTTCACACCGGGAAACTCTGTGGATTGAGTATAATGCTGCTGGTCTGCTGGTATGTGCATCTCCAAATGACAAACATGACGTGATGCGCGCACCAGCGATAGATTTAGATCAATTTCCATACATTGACCAACTTTGATTTTGTGCCTCTGTATGGAAAAAGATGTCCTCTAGAGACCATCACACAAAGCACATCATCTCATGAAGCGACAGATGACTGACTGACTGCCTGATCTGAATTTTGCCTCCTGATGCCCTCGGCTGCACCGTGGGAAAAAGTAAAAAAACGCTAGCTATGCTTTCCAGCATTTCATGGCTTTGTGAAGTGAGGATAACATAGACTGTATGATGGATAACGCACCACCCGCACTATGGTTGTGAGCAAAATAGTTAAATAGTAAAAAATATGTCATAACTTTGTCATATGTCATTTCTACTTACATAATTTCACCCATTTTAAGAACAGAACAATTGGCAACGGGATCCAAAAATCCTATTCATTTCAACGTCGTGGAAAAAAAAGGATACAGATATAATCTTAAAGCCCTGAAATGCGACACTTGAGGAATATACAGGGACCAAGCTGTGGGTGTGGGAAATGGTTGGAGAAGAAACATATTGCTGCCCACCAGCTCCAGAGCAGAAATCGCTGCTCTCCCATGAAATATCTGTTGAACCATACTTACATAACATACTTAATAACAATTACAATCATGATTGTAGTTATTCCTGACAATACTGTCAACTGTTGTTAGCAAATCATGGGTTTACAAGACAAAGTAGGAGCTGATTCTCATATTTTCCCCTGTTCTCTCTCTCGCACACCTGGAAAAGTTCTTTTTCTTTTATTTTTTATTTTTTTTAAAGAGATTATGACAGTTGGAGACAATGACACAGTACATTACTTATTCAAAAAAAGCTTAGAAATTTGACTGGGATAATGAGGTCACTGGAGGGGGGCTTTAAGTACTGCCTAGTGGTGATTAATTTGTTTTTTTACTGCCTGAAAGAACTCTCATCCTAATGCTTTTAAATTGTTACCTTGCTGTGTGCACCTTGCTGTGCAAATAATAAAGCCTATATTATAATCATGTAGTCATAATGATATAGGCCTTATTTGTGGGGGTGAAAACATTGGGTCACATCTCCTACGCTCAGGGAGCACAACAATAATATATAATTGTCACATTCAGCTCTCTACACAGACTGCACGCAATATTTGAATAATTCATTTCCAAAACACAATAGTCATTTTCAAAAGCAAAAAAAAACAAAAAACAAATCACTCAATATCTCTAGAATATAGAGGATCTAGTCTGTAAGTCAATAAAAAAATAAATTTATCACCATCCTTGAAAAAAGTATACAATTTGTTCAATTTTGTGCTATCAAATATTTTGTAAGAGTAGGTAGAGTAAGTTTTAATAGTGGATATCTCAGTTAACAAACTTAGTGACAAAACAATAAGACATGACAAAAAGGACAGTAAAATAATTGTTTGTAACAGGCCACTACATTTCCAAGTACCTTTATGGGTGTTCATTTGATGACTGAATATGAAGAGACCTAAAAGACAAAAAAGAGACACACACACTACTTAGATAGTGTGTCTACTTACTTAGATTAATGTATTTTTGTCATTATAGGATTTCTGTTGCCACAATAATAAAGGACCTTTCAAAATGGTATGAGTTATTCTCCTTTTCACAGCTGTAAGCCTTTTCCTAGTAAAAAAGAAATGTACCCCAACACCTGATTAAACAAATCAATTGAACGGAAACAGGGACAGAGAACACAAGCATGAATAATCAATATACACAATTTCTATTATCCTATATTTTCATTAGGAGGGAGTTTGATGTCTATGTAGAGATATCCCAACTCCCAACATTATAAGTTTCTAATCTGATTGGGCATATCTCCAGCGGATTCAAGTCCTCACACCTCTCCACCACGTGTCTCTGCTCGGTATGAATGTCTCTCTCTCTCTCTCTCTCTCTCTCTCTGTGTGGTTATATTTAATTCAGTGTAGTCAATATAAAAGTGATCAATCAGGGATAATGTGCTGCATTCTGACATTAAGCATTGCCAGACGTCAGTAATTCATTCCACCATAAGGAGACGCCCAGCAGGGCTTTCTCAGCTTGATGGCTCCCTCCTTCTTTTCCTGCCCATCTGTTTTCACGGATAAATCCTCCCCCGCCAGGCTCCGTCTCTGAGAAACTCATAAAGAACTGACCCACACATATGGCCACTTCATTCAATGGCCAACGTAATTGAGTTGATCTTGACTAAGTTGTGGCTCTTTGCTCACTGTGTTGGGCCGAGGCGGTTGAGTCTAAGGTGACGACTGTACTTGCTCTTGGCGTAGATGTAGTCTGTGACAATGATGTAGATAATTTCCGGTACTTTCACCTTCCTTCACTGTATCCCATGCTCCCATGTGATGAAATCTATGGGAAATGAAAGTTTTTCTTATTTAACCATGAGCAAAGTCTTTCTCTAACCTTAACCAAGTTGTTTTAGTTGCCTAAACTGAACCGTTAGCCAACCTTTAGCTGAAAATGCTGTGTCTAATTTGTGTTATTAGAACGTAATTTTCACATAATTCATGTCCACAGCACTTAAATCTGTGTTTCAGAGTTCGTTCTCATTTCACAACTTTTTATGAGATCATGTTGGGGCGATGGATTCGGCTATGTCTTACCATCCGTCCGTCTGCCCATCCATGTGATAGCGAATCAGGTGATGTGTCAGACACCACTGGTCTGATTTTGACGAAACTTGTAGGGACGGTACGTCTTTGCACTGTGTTCCACCGTTTTACCCTGATTGGCCTAATGGGGGTGCTACAATTATCGGTAAAAATGTAAAACTCAAACGTGATATCTCTGACACCACTGGTCCGATTTTGACGAAACATGGAGGGATGGTCTTTACAAAAATTACACCAATTGGCCAGGTTTAAACTCAAAATTCCTAACTTTGAAAAACCTTAATTCCTTCACTGTGACTCTGATTGACACGAAACTTGCTACACATGTCCAACCATCCTCACAAATTACACTGACTGCCCCAGTGAGTGATTTCGATGACACTTGGAGGGAGGATTCATTCATCTTGATTTTTGTATGAATATGTCTCTCCGTCTGTCTCTCTCTCTTTCTCCCTCTATCCTGGTTTGTTTCCAATAACCATGATACCAACCCTCCCTCTCCTGCCATCTCTCCCAGTCCGCAGCCTCCTGCCAAGACTTTGCATATGGACACCGACTACCTGCTGCTCTCAGGCAGCGACGGACCTCTCTTCCACCCAACCCAGCCGGGACCGCTGCAGGCGCCCGATCCCGTAGTTAGGCATCCATTTAGATGTGAAAGATTCCCTCCACAGCCGCGCTGTGGAGAACGCTGCGACGGCAGGAAAGAATTAAACCTGACCTTGGGGGTGTCACAGCGACTCAATCACACCGTCTTAGCTACTTCCTCTGCTTCCTCCTGCAGCCTGACAAGGAACAGGAACGGATGCCCCACCAGCACTTGTTACTACACCTCAAAGTCATGTCGGGTTGCTCCCTCTGTCATCACTTCCAAAGGTGTATGTGTGTGTGTGTGTGTGTGTGTGTGTGTGTGTGTGTGTGTGTGTGTGTGTGTGTAGGCAATTCTTTAAGTGATAAAGAGAACAATGTCCAAAACTCAGACGTTATTGTGTGTGAATGTGTGCCTCTCCGTCATGTCTCGTTTATTTTTCACTGCAACATAATCTGCAGTGTCTGTGTGGCATGAATAGACTTTGCTTAAGTTTTGGAGGCAACAGAGGGTGTTAGGCTATGACTGATTGATCTGTCCTTAATATGACACCCATTATGTTCGGTCTGACAGCTTGGTATTAAAAGGTTACAGCAGACTGAAGCAGCAGGGCTCCCTGTCTGTTACTCGTTTCACTGTGTCCTCTCCTGAACTCTCCTGTCTTACTTTCTCTTCTCTTCTCTTCTCCTTTAGCTGAATGAGGAAGTGAAAATCCATGGTATACTGGGGACACACGGTTGCAATCGGCAGATGTTACCGCTTATACCTGGTAGACTGAGTTTTCGCTTGGTGTGGAGAATCAATGTGACTCACTGGAGACTCCTGCACTGAGCGAACAGAGAGGTGTGAGGAAACAATATGACACATTGTCAGGAAATTCATTAGGATTTGGACCACTGACAGTGAAGGAGTATGGGCAAGAGTTGCAAATGTTGCAGTGATGGGCCAGCATGTTATGGCAGGAACTTGGTAGGAATTTAAATGGAAAACAATCTCTATCTCTCTCTCCCATTGATAGTACCTCAGAGAGAGGCAGTTCGGCAGACCTAACAGTGACTAAGCTTCATTTACACAGGAGTCAGCCAGAGCTTAATGCTGCGTTAAATCTTTCAGTTATGAGAGAAATGACTACTCTATCTCAGCTTCATCAGTCTCTCTATGGGGAGGATGCAATGTGCATGGAGCCCTCTGTGAAGTGTATATTTATGTGTGCACGTTTGTGTATGTGTGTGTGTGTGTGTGTGTGTGTGTGTGTGAGAGATATCTAACTATAAAGACTTTATGGAGGAGCAACCCAACCCTTTCCACTAAAGTATTTTAGATAATTAGAATTGCTCTATAACTTTATGTTTTATGACAAGAAACAGCCACTTTAAGAAGGCAAACAGCTCCTCACATTTGGGTGTATGGGACCAAAGTCTGGCTCGGAGTAAAATAAAATGTCTGCTGCCAAACTTTTCCACTCTGTTATTCTACTTTTCCTCCTTGAGTTCAAAGTCGTTTTTTTGCCAACGTGTTGCTGTTTTGGTATTAAGCAAAAGCTGCCAGATACACATCAGCAATTATCATAGATGTATAAGTGACATGTGCACTGGTGTGAAACACCACACTTAAAATGTCATTTTAGATCACTTTTATGAGGGAGACATTTTGAAGGACAAAAACCAATGAAGACAAATGCCCCATTTGTCAACAGGCCAAAACAGCACAAGCCAAAAGCTTGACTCATGCCTTTTTAATCAAAGTTCACTTTATGGTTCAACAAAAGTAGAAAATGCAAGTCATGCATACAAACACTGGGAAAAAAAATGCTTTGTCTGCAAGTATTTAAGCACCTTTAAGCAAAGATTTAAAGTTGGGATATTCTTGTACTTAAGAAACTTAGCACAGATAGTGAAGAGACCTGACCTCAACTGGTGTTAATTGAAGTCCTTTTGACTATTTTTCTCCCTCCTACACACTCTCTGTGCTGAAAAATGGCACCGGGACAAAGCCCAACTATAGCATAAACTCAATCTGTTGAAAAACCAATTAAAAGCATTCTCAGTGGTCCTCTTAATTGCCTGTGGGGTTTCTGGGGATAGCCACCAGTTTTGTTCTGTGATGGATTTGTGTTTTGGGGTAATGGTCTGCATTCCGTGTTTTCCACACAGCCTTGGGTTGGTGCCACCTTGGCAATGCTACATGGTTGATTGATCTACCTCTTGTGCCTTGTGTTCCAGCTGTCATTGTGGTTAATGTGTTTTGGTTATCGTACCTACAGTAACTGGTTGTTGAATTTAATATTGATGAGGCTGGCCAAAAGACAGAGACGGAGAAAGAGGAAGACAGTGAGAGAGTGGTGAATTAGCATACAGTATATGAGAGAGGCTGAAAAAAGGAAAGGCCGTGAGAAAACACAAGGCTACATGACATTGCATTTATCACATACGTCATCTTCAAAGGGATACGCATGATATTGCAGTTGTTAAGGTCTTTATCCACTGCATTCATTAATATTGCAGGGGGACCAAATCATTTACATTGTTGTGCATGTGTGCAATTTACTCTCCTCCAAGGCAGATGCAGCACCAGCTGTTTGGAGGACCTGTGATGTCTTCAGATGAAATGGAAAACATTGGAGAGAAGGAGAGAGTTTTGACAGAACAGGTGGCACTAAGAGAGAACACAAAGCCAGGTTACTCTAGGGGAGAGGAGATAATACGAAAACAGAAATGTTTCAGATCTAAGAACAGATGCAAAATAGTTTGTAACAAACCATTTTTAATTAATTACACACCATAAGCAGAAAACAAACTTCATGACCAAGTTTTGCTATTTCTGTCACTGAATCAACCATTGCTATTTGAAATCTAGGAGTAATATTACATAACTTATCATCTTGGTATACAAAATAAGACCAAGATACAACGATCAAGCATGTCTGATGACATTTCTTTTCTTACTTTCTCATACCACTAATGATCCTGTGCCTGTGACACAATCCGAAAGGAGGTAATTCATATTTTGCATGATAAACAGGTATTACCTCACTAAATCTGTCACTCACCATATGCATACTATGCAGGATTTTAGTTTTTAAAATATTTTTAAATAACCACACTCGGAACATCCTGGGGTATCAGTGGTCTAAGGCGCGTACCATGTAACTGCAACATCCTGGGTTCGAATCCGGCACAGGACCTTTATTGCATGTCATCCCCCTCTCATTCTTTCCTGTTTCTCTCTACTTTGAACTGTCAAATAAAGGTGAAAATACCCCAAAAATAATCTTAACCCCTCCCCCAAAAAAAAAAACAAAAAAAAACACTCTATCACCACTTTGCTGGACTGGCAATCTATAAAAATACCCATGACTGCCGAGTTTCTCTCGTTCTGTTTGTTGTGTTCAGATCGTTGTGTTTTTTTGTCAATCTGTGTGGGGGCTGTGCTTACATAGGTGTAACCACTACATTTCTTCAAAACAGTGTAGCTTCCATTCAGCGCAGCTCACTTTTCCAAGGCAATGACTCAGAGAAAAAATAAAATAAAATGAAACAAAAACAGCTGCAGACAGGGCTCGTTCAAAAACGAAAACTTAGGCTTGGCTTTTCCCCACTGGTGAGCATTAAAGGTCCCATATTCTACACTTTCTAGTGTTTTATTTTGAGGTCCATTCAAAGTTGTTTGTGTGGTGTCATGTACCAAAAACTCTCTCAATCCATTTTTACAGGTTCATTTTCCAGCATCTCTCTCTGAGCCTTAGAACAGGCTCTTTTTGTTGCTGTGTCTTTAAGGCTCATTAATATTAATGACCCTCTGTTCTGATTGGCTAACCGTTTCAAGAGTGAAACGTTAGACACCACAGCCTGGCAGCGACAGGTAGGGAAAACTCTCCGGTAAATACACAATGACAACCGCTCAACTGCTTTGAAAAAAAAAATGCTTTGTTAGTCTATTAATTCTTACAAAAATGATAATGAGCGAACCTTTGTGATGCCACAAAGTTACCATCTGGCTCCATTTTCTAATATGGATTGTGTGGATTTAGTTGGCGACTGTGCGTTTTGATACTTTCACGATGTTTAGATAGCACATCCAACTCCTTTATAATCAAAGAGGCAAGGGAAATCCTGTTTTCCACGATATGGGACCTTTAAAAGAACGGAGAGTTGGCCTGTTTTCTGAGGGAACCAAATGACTAGTTAGCTACCTAGTCTAGCTAGCTAATGTTTGCTAGTTAGCTTGCATGTCAAACCATCGACATGTTATCCATCGCTGTTATTACATTTATTATTATTATGTTGGGTAATGTTTTTTGCAAGGCAAAACAACATGTAGCATGGGGAAAACCCTGCATAGTATGCCTTTTAATTAATCCTGTAATTACCAACCATTACAGAGTGTTTCCCTGAGTTAGAGAATGGAGTGCTTCTGCTTTTGAGAGTAGCGCTCACTTAAAAAGCACTTAACTATGTTCTTCACAAGGTCAACTGAGAGAGTTACTTGACATACAGTAATGCATTGTGGTGGAATGCTGCTGTGACAAATGAAGGACTCAGAACCTCTAGAATTTGAAGAGTGGTGGTGGTGGTATCTTGGATTATAACGGACATTTATCTAGGATCCACTTAATATAAATTTATGAACTAAGCCTTATTAAATCCCTTGGAACATCAAAGAAACGGGGCACTGATGTTAGAATAGTGGGTCAGTCTGGGCAGAGCGCGTTGTGCCAGTTGTGTTGCATCAGAGACAAAAAGAGATTGCTTTTGCGTTGGCTCAGTTTGTCCCATTTCACTTTAAAACTGTCCCCTGGTCCAAATAAAAGACACATCTGTCCACGGAGAGCCTTTTTTAACAGTGTCATTAAGTCCTACAGTTCCCCTGTCTCTCTAAATGGGTGCTAGCTGGCTGCTTCTGGCTGGCACTGGCAACGGCAGGGACTCTAGAAATAATTGGGCTGCCATTAAATCGCCCTCACCAGTTGCTGTTAATAAAGCTCTGTTCAACAAAATACCCCAAAGACATCGTCTATTGGATAATTTATACCTCTGCTCTCGCATAAACAAGTTAGCTTTAAATAAGTAATGGGGCCCTAATTAGCTTCAGAACGTCACTCTTTTAGCATGGATGTTTGGTTTGAGGCTGATGACACACAGTGGGCAAATTGAGTGGGAGGGAGAGAGAGACAGACAGACAGAAGAGTCAAAGCACAGCCTCATAAATAATATGAGCGTAACATTATATAATGAATTTGATTCATCAAGGTACTGTAAAAGGGTCTAATTTTTGTCATTTGCATTGATAACTCTTATTAATTGTCAGTAAAAGAGCTTTTCTCAGAGGTGCACTGCTTATTTAAGTTTTTGTCTCTATATCTTCATTTTAACAAGTCATATTATGTGTGTGTGTGTGTGTGTGTGCATAAATAGCGGGGTCGAAGCACATATCAAAGTAATTACATACCTCTCGAGATTAAATATTCAGATGAATCAAACTTCCACCATTAGAGTTCATCTAATCTAAGATCTGCACCTCTCCTCATGAAAGACGCAAGAATACTTCAGTGAGACTTTTCTTTCATTGATGAAATTACTGCACCAGTCTACATCATTTAAGGGATTTTCTTTGTCGCTGGGTGGTCCATTTCATTAGATAACCTCCTGACACAGTGCGCTCTATAATTGGGTTTGAGTGGAAAATGGACAAAGGCCAAATTGAGGGTGAATTGTTGCCAGGCGGGGTTACCCCAACAGCTTAAATTGTAGCATTTATTTCTCAGCTGCAAAATGATTAAACACTTGTCTTTGAACTCATATTTGCTGGATGTGCATGTTATACATATTTTTAATGTCTCTATTTCTAGATAGATTGGGGCGGTTTTGCCTTTTTGCTGGTTGCAATTCTTGTGTTTGGGTGTGCTATATACACAAATTGATTGCTGTGATAAAGAAATTAAGTACCTCAGTACTTCTGTGGGAAAATGTTAGAATAGATTCAGGAGCATTGCAAGTCTCAAGTTCAAGTTAATTTATTTATACAGCCCTTTATCACAAGCATGTCTCAAAGGACTTTACACAGAATGAGCCTAACTAGATCTAACTGATCGACAATCAATCGTAGAACAGAACGATGTAAGACAAACACAAGGAAGCAGAACAAAGCACAAGACACACAATAGCATGTTTTAGCAAGACGAAATAGGGAATTTAATATAATTGCAATGACAAATTTCCTTGTATCTAGGCGCTTCCCATGGATACTATTACTGATGTTGCAGATTATTGGCAAATTCAAAGAAGGAAGCTGGAGTTTGTCTCACATATCCCACCTAGATACACATAGAGATCCCTCTTCATGTACAGTATACAAACATCAGAGAGGTCAGTGTGAAGGATGACCTGCAGAGAGTCCCTGGTGCAGCTTGGGATTCGGTGCTGTGGAAGAAAACTCAGGACGAGGGAGAGGGAGTTTGACAGGTTTATTCAATCTGCAGGTTGGGAGCCAAGGAACTCAAAATCTGGATGATTACACAGAGTTTTATAGTGTTGAATATTCATGATTATGTTAATACAGATAAAATATAATAAAGCTATTGGTCAAAGGGTATAAGGTCATATGAACAAGACTGAACAACCAATGATAATTATAGTTCTAGCACTGTAGGGAGATGTGTAGTAAGAGATGAGCACCTTCTTCTAGAAGACAACAAGTTATTATTTTGTCAAGGCCACTTGGTCAATGTTATCTATGAGATTTGGGCATTTGCACATTCCAGACTCACAGCTCTGTGAGAAACACACAAGATGTTACTTTTAGAGTTTAATCTTATAATGGTGAAGCAGATTCAGTATTCTTGAGTTTTAGGCACTTCAGGTGTAAATATGGGTCAAAGGTTACATATAGGAAGGTACTTTTCCATTTCTTCCTCAACAGTGCCTTGCTTGAGGGCACTTCTGCAGTTATGGTCGGCACTGTAAATGTAATACCAGCAACCCTCTAGTCCTCATGCAGCTCCCAGCTCTAACACACCTGGAATGCCTATATACTGGGGTTTATATATACTCCACAGCAAGTAGGTCATTGGACGCGGTGGTAGCTGACGTCAGCGCACCTGTTGGCCGTTCCATTAATTCTCCTCTCTTCAGGGCCTTCATAATAATGCTGCATTTGCATTTCCTTGCGCATGAATCATGTATGGTGGCCTTATTGCGGTTCAGGCCACTGGCATTCAACACGCAGAATAACGCACCCGCAGCACCATATACATATTTTCACACACCTCCCATGTCAATTCACACACATGCATGCACACATACACACATTTGACTCATACATGCTCAACGCCCTCCTGCACTGCTCAATGGCCTCTCCCACACACACACACACAAACACATTCACTGGGGACTCATTAATTCACTGGCTCTTAAGGTGAACCCCCTTTGGGACAGCACAACACATCAACATGTCACATATTCCCACTGACACAAATAGCCAGGGGTTTCAGCCTGCAAACAAGGTAATAAACTGGTGGGAGAACAAGAGGACCGTAAACGAGAGAGAAAGCGAGAGGGAATGAGCGAGAGAAGAAGAGATAAAAGGAGAATGAGGATGAGAGAATGACAGAGTTTGGTGATGGGGAGAAAGTAATAGAGAGAGAGAAAAAGTGACAAAATGAGTGAGAATGAGAGATGAAGAATGAGAGAGTGAGAGAGAGGCTGCTAAGGTATCAGCAAGCCTGAATAGCAAATGTTTGGTCCTCATGGGGACACAATAAAACAAACAGCACAAAGTCTATGGATCCATTTGTATGAGGGAGAATGCCATAGAGGCCCAGAGGGCTTCACACATTTTTTACATCAGGTTATAATATCACAGCGTGGGTATATTGTACATGGTGCTCGGTCCGTGTGGGACACTAGGGGAATGCATATCAACACTCGGTTGTGTTGGATTTGAGGGGAGAGGAAAGTGCACAGGCCTGGAAACGCTGTGACATTTACAGAGGGAGGCCAGCCATGTTCAGGCTGGGGCGGTGAAAGAAGTTATACTACTTCAATTAAAGAGTGCAACTCCATCAGATATGTTTTTTGTTTGTTTTTTTCAGTTTATTGAAAGAAGGCATGATGTGATTTGCAGAGGTGGGGACTCGAGTCACATGACTTGGAATCGAGTCAGACTCAAGTCACAATTTTAATTGCATGAGACATGATGCATGAAGAGAATACTTGAGACTTGACTTGACTTGGGTTCTGGTGACTTGACTTGTACTTTGATGACTTGAAAAGGTTTCTAAAGTCTTGACAAAAGATCTTGATTTAATTGAAGTTGAAGTTTAAACTGATTATAGAAATCCAACTCATGATGCACTTACCAAGTTTTTATCCTATTAAAACCATATTGCATTGAAAAGTCCTAGATATTTTGTTTTCTTTAAGATATTAAATTGATACTGGACTCTTGATTTATTCTGACTTGACTTGGTGTTCTAGATTTAGACTTGGGGCTTGACTTGAGACTTGTGCCTCAAGACTCGAGTTGCGACTCGAGCAAAGTTGACTTGGTCACACCTCTGGTGATTTGGCATGGCCCTCACTAATGCTGAAGGCTTTAATACAGCCTGGGGATCAGGAGAAAAACATCTTGCCCCCATAATTCAGAACTTTTTATTTGCCAATTACAGCAATTGTACAGGAATTTATCTAGGCAAAATTAAATTAGATGGGGAGCCAAAATAGTGGTGGCAGTGAGAAGAATATATCCATCCTCAGCTTTGCAAAGATGTACAAAAGTGACTGGGAAAGGCAAGCGATATAGTGAGTGCTTTTCAATTACATGATACACGGCAGGTGCACTTGCTTGCTTGAATCTCTCTGAGAAATTACATTTTTCGACTGTGACTTGTAAATGATTCGTGGAGCAGATATTCCGAGTAAAGGTTCACTTTCTTTGAAGTTTATGTCGATGAAAAGTTAAATAGCACCACTCAACCCCTTGTCTTCCCAGAAAATCAATTTCATGTTGAACTAAGCAGGTGGCCCTTCTGAAACCTGAAGTTGTCGGTTGGGGTGGTAGTCAATGTGTTTCTCCCTTACTTTGCCGCACCCTTAATTGCTTCTTAAGCTCTGTCGAAATCCTTGCCCCGAGCTCGATCGTCATCAGTCATTGTAATTGGTCCAAAAGAAAACAAAGAAATGCACATCTCCCCGAGAGATTTTCCCCAACAATATTGACTTGACAAACAGCTTTGGTTAGATGCTCTGCTTGCACTGGCACGGCACTAAACAAATTTGTTTGGAGTTGCAACTAGTTTCATTCAACCATTCCATTCAACACCGTTTCAACTGGTGCTGTGAATCTTGATAAGGAAAAGCAGCACAGGAAGAACATTTCCTTGATAACTCCATTGGGAACCCACTGTTCCATTTCCCCCTCCTGAAACTATTCAGCGACACCCGGCAACAGCACAAATCCTCCCCAAATAGTCAGCTACATTGACCTGCCAGCACATATTTGTTTAAGTCTGACATTCTCTGTAATTGTTTGCCCTCTTGCCCTCCCCAAAACTATTTCCCTTTGGAACTCAAATAGACTTCTCATAGTGTTATGTTCCCCTCAACAACAAAGGTGCAACAGAAGCGGATTGCAGACAATTATGGGTGCCATTTGAAAGGCCAGGGAAACAGCTGTAGAAGCACGGGGGCAGGTGTGACAGGGAAAGCAAAGCAGTGCGGCGGGGAACATCTGCTAAAGTGCTCTCCGAGTCAAGAAAAGAGATGAGAGGGGAGAGAGGCCAGGTTAGGAAGGGGGAGTCAGTGGCTCGAAAAATGTTGATGCAGCAGACCGTGCTAAAACAAACCTCTTCAGCTTTTAGTTGTATAGGCATCTTATGGTAACATGCGTACATACATGAACACATCGGGATCTACTTTTCATTCCTGTCTTTATGCTTCTCTAAAAAAAACAAGAGATGGAAAGCATGAAAAACAGATGGAGTCGGAGGAGAGCAAGAGATTAATCATCATTTAGAGATTAATCACATCTTTTACTCTCATCGCCTTATTCCTTTGAAAGCAGAGCTCTCTATTGATGCACAAGGAGAGGCAGGACTAAGGAAAACCAGATAGATGAGCATCCTTAGCCCCATCTTAGTCTTTCCTGCTGTCATAAAAGAGGACTGAAGCTTAAAGGTGCTATACATTAATATATCATTGTCACATTAATTATGATACATTGGTATAATTACTGTAATCAAATAAGACCATGGTCAAGATGATTGGTAGCCTCTATCTCATGCCAGTGGTTTTGTTAGTGCTAGTGTTTCTCAAAATTAAGACCCCACTTCCCATAAACCCTGTTACTTCCTGTTGCATAGATAATATTTGCTTCTTTGGTCAAAAGTTTTCTCTTTCGCTGTACAATTTTTCTTATCACTTGTTCCACCATATACCATTGCAAGAAACTCAGGAATTTTATCTCTGTGCTGGAAGAACAGTGCCCTCTTTCTGTTTTGTGCTGTATAACAATCCAGCAGTTTTCTCACAAAATTTCCCCCGATGCCACACAATGTAAAATGTAGTGTAGAGGCCAGCAGAGGTCAGTTTTCTCAGCGATGGTCTTGTTAATTTACAGTAATTATACTAATATCTCTAATTAATGTGGTAATGATTTACATTAAAATGCTACATGTAGCACCTTTAAAGAAAGACTGGTTGCAGCACTAGCAATTTAGTACATACATACATACATACATCCTCCATACATACATATAGCAGAATAATATGATTGCTATTTTTAGCTGCGACCAGCAGCTCTATAGCTCTCTCTGTCGGTCGGTCGGTCGGTTGGTTGGTCCACAAAAATTTCCCCACGCGTGGTTGCAGCTATTGCGAATTTGCGCTTGTTTACTGTTGTTTCTTGTTTTGCTTAACTTTTTGTTCCTTGCGTTAATGCTTTTCAGGAAGACAAATAAGACACAAGAGTGATAGAAAGCATGAAAAAAAGAAATGAATTGAAGGTGAGAGGTGAGGGAGGAGGTTAATCGTCGTTTACGACATCACTCCCCCTCACCACAACCTCATTCATTTGATTACGGCGGTCTCTATGCAGTGAAATAATACGATTGTTTACCTCAGCTGATACCATCAGGCAGAGGGGGAAATGATATACTGCCTACTTTCCATCAGATGTAATGGGTCATAACTGTAAAGCTCAAACACCGGGGCTGCGGTGATTTACTACCAACATGGATTAAAGGAAAGAGAGAGATTTATGCTGACTTTATTGGACATAAATAAAGCAGGGCGGGGCTCTAAACTGTGACACCTTCTCATTATGACCTCCATCAGTGTTAGCTCTGCGGTTGCCGTCAGAGCAGTACTATTTGTGGATGTGTGTGGGCACGAAATGCGTGCGTATACTTATTTCTGCATTCACCCTCAAGTATGTGTGTGAGCACCTGCGCAGGCCTGGCAGTGGGCGTATTCATACTGTGAGGGTGGAGGACCAAGGATGGCATTTTCACGTGAGCTGTCATCCAGAGAGACTCGTACCAGTGAACAATGAAGCCGGCAGCGATGGCAGCCATTGATTTACTCTGCTATAGGGAGATCTCATCTCATCCCGCATGCCTGCCTCTCTCCCTGCCTGCCTGCTGGACTGAATAGGAGGGCTGTATGATTCTCTCACTTGATTGAAGCCAAACTGAAGTACTTTTCCACAGTAGAAGGGTCTTTTTAATGGCTAATGTGTCAATTATAGGGGAAACGCATTACCACTATTGGGGGTAGAATAAGCTTGTACATGTCAAGCGGCGTGAATTTGAATTTTATGACTAAATGCTCTTGATTATGAGATATGTGAGAAAATACTAGGTAATATGTTCTCAAATAAAACTTGGGAATTTTGTGAATCAAAAAGAGACCAAGGGTGCCCAAACCTTTTTACATGGAGGGTCAAGTGCCAAAAAAATAACATGAGGGCTGCAAGGACACAACATACCTAACAGCCTGCTAAGCCACCAAGATATCAAATTATATACCTGGAGAGATTTAAAGCTGCACTAGGCAAGATTTTTAGGTGAAAAGATACACCTGTCTCAGCAGTGTGACTGCAACAGCAGTGTCCCATCCCCCTAATTGAGACATCATAGATTCTCCCTGTTTACCTAATTTAAACGTAAGAAAGAACTAACCACTTCACCACCTCCAACCAGCCACTAAGAAGGAGTGTGCAGTTTATTCAAGTAACAGTACATCATTTCTGGGTTTTAAAGTCTTTGAAAATCAAAGAGTCGCCATTTGGGGCCGCTAATGTGCAAAGTTGCCCAGTGCAGGAGGAGCACATAAATTTTACACGTAAAGAGATAATAGTATCCAGGGAGCGCTGTAAGATTAGGCAGTCCATCTCATTTGCCACAATATATGTGGTCCGAGAATGTACTGTGATTCCAGAGCAAGAGTCCATGGTTTTGTCCCCACTACTAATTATAGAAGAACAAGTATTAACAGGAGGAGGGTGTGGTGGAGTGGAGTGGGGCAGGAGAGGGGTCGGGGGTTGATTGTGAGAGATCCAGTCCAGAATAATTAATCTTACGCAAGCGCTGGCAGATTGATTAGCCAAAATAGATTGCAGGTGATATGGAACCTAGTTGTTGCAATGAACCATAATGTCTGCATTATTTCATTTAGTTCTGCTTAATGTACTGGAGCTATGGCACCTTCACGTCGCCTGGCATGGAAAATTAATTGAAGGCTCTCCCAGACTCATACATCATGGTTTGAATATGTTATTCTGGGGTGGAAGTCACATTTTTTAACTTCAGAGGGAGAAGGGAGCAGTTTAGAGGTTCAAACCTGACCCTCATGTCCTGGTAATGTATTACTCCTGTTTTTCAGAAGGGGAAATTAAGCTTTACCTTTACATCCACTGTATTCTGTATATATACTGTATATATTTAGGTTAATAGCTTCTTCTTTTAGTGCTATTCTTAAGCTCTGTTTGGTGAGACAATCTTTAATCACTGTGTAATGTATTCATGCTTTGTGTCATCTTTTGCTATACTGAAAAACTGCAACGAAGGATGGTTAATTTATGAGGTCAGTTATAAGTGGACCGATGGGCATAAGCTATGACAGACTGAACCCGCTTTCTGAAATCAGCCCTTTGTGTTAATTAGAAGAGATGAATGCAGTGGAGTGAAAAATTATGACAACTAACTGTAACCAATTTCAAACAACCATACATCACCACTGAATACACTTGTGTATATATAGATACAATCTAATTTTCCATGTAACCAAATCTCAGGAGGCCTCATCAAGTATGTTGTGACTTCTATATTCTTGTGAATCAATTTTCAAAAGACCCTCTCCTTTCTCCCTTCCCTCAAATGTGGTTATACAGTAAATTCTATCCATACACACACACACTTTCCCTTGCCTCCCTCCTCGTCTCCCACAACCTCCCCCAAGTTTATCCCCGCTTGATGATCCCGTGTTTTACGGCCCCTAGACTAAGCAAGGCCATTATGATCCTATATTCAGTCTCCTCTCTCCAGATCAATACTCAGTTTGCATGGCCACGGTCCAGTGCCTCTGTTGTGGGGGTATACCTCTCCTATCTAGTGAGACATACAGAACCAGTGTAGATGATGCATTTCCCCTGGGTATATTCTCCTTGTCAAGGGGGAGACAACGCTGTCAGTGCAATATCGAGGGCAATGTTTGTGAGAAATGGCCCTGTCTCTTTGTGTAACAAACAAAAAAATCCCTCCTATATCTCTTGTAACGAAGGATGCCATTTAGTGGGTTGAGACTATAATAAACTGTGGTTGTTTTCATTGTTTTTCGGCAGTCTTTATTGTTATCCAGAAGACTGATGAGGTCTGATGAACGTCTCCATGACTGCGAGATTAGGCTTTCAACATTTTTTTTCTAATAAATCATGGTTTTAATGGTGGAAAACGTGTGCCTATCTTTCCAGTTGGACCTCATTTGGATCTGGTAATTTTTACGGTTGCGCCTCTTCTCCAGTTGTTAGAGCACACATGTTCTCCAATTCATATTTCTAATGGTTGCAGCAGTTCTATCATTACTTAGGTGAATGAACCTTTAATAAATTCAAGCCCAGCTGTAGTCTGTTTTACTCTGCATTGCTGCATTGCAGTTCTTGGTTACATTCATGCGATCAAACTTTCATTTTTGTGCTTTAATCCTTGAATCTGAAGCCAGCTTTGACTGCATCTTGACCGGTTGGATCAGTGGCTTCACTTGGTTGCTGCCCCAATGGCACTGAAATTGACTGAAAGCTTCGGAAAGTCTCACAATGTATCCAACCTGCATCTCAAACGAGTCTCTCGGTTGGGGACCCAGTGGTCAAACCTTTCTGAGGACATATCGAGCAGGTTATTGATTTTTAACACTTCACTTCATCTTCATCAAATGGCACTGAGACCTGAACGCTCCAAAACAGACGGCTTTGTCCATCCCCCCTCTCTCTCTCTCTCCCTCTGTCTATCCCTCCCTCTCCTCCCTCTGTTCGCTCCATCCCATCCCCTTCCCACCCCTCCATCCCACCCTCTCATTCTCTGAATGTTATGGTCAATACATGCAGGGAGGGTTATCGACGTGAACAATAGTCTTTCTCCTATTGTTGAAGCAGACACACTTCACTGTGTGTCCTACATACCATGTAGAGGTCAACAAACAAACAAACCAAAACAAACAGAGCAGGCGAACATGAACTACATCCAAAACGCCTATTTGATCATAATGATAGTAAACTGCTTTTGGTCCTGTGGAGAACTTTCTAGAGCTTATCCTTTGTTCTTTGGATCCCCATTAAGTTACACTGTAATGGGTCTAGGCATACAAAATTAGAAAACATTAGACAGTGCAATCCAAACAATAAATCCAGACAACATGGCCAGAAGGACAGAACATAGGAAAAGAGAATGCAAATAAAACAAAATAAGTTACTTAACATCAAGACTTACAATACGGGAAGCATCTTTGTTCCCTAGACATAGGAAACACATTTTATGATAATTTCATATTGTTTATCTTTGGTTCCTAGACATAGAAACAAGGAAATTATAGTATATTAGACTAACCTAACAGCTGCTGTTAGGTGTATTTTTTTTTTATTTGCTCCAGATGTAGGTGGTTCATCATAGACTGGCAAAAAGACTTTGAATAGCACCAAAAATGCTTCCCCAGAGTGCAGTGAAAGTGTTTCTTTGTGTGTGCCTATTGGTTTGGGAAATGTAACCAAAAAACAAAGAAACCAAAATCCAAAAGATCAAACCTCATGCCACAGTTGAAGACATCCTCAGAACTGTATTACTCTTTAGCCGTCACACAATAATGTTTATTTGCTTCCTCAGTGCAGTCACAACAAAGGAGATGCCTGCTCTGTCATTTTTATCTTTCACAAACAAGGAGACACGGTATGGGAAGTGTGAGTTGGCACAATAGATACCAGCAGACTGGATTTATGCTGCCTTTGTGGTTTAATCAGCAGCGTTTCAATCACAGCTGACCAACATGCCTGACATGAACCATGTGGTTGAAACCTTGCTGAATAAATCACAAAGGTAACATCACTCCAATGTTCCGATCTATTTCATTTTCATTCTTTTTGCTAATTGAAAAACAAACTAGGGTGGGTAGATGGCCTGAATTGATTTGTAGATTGTAGTTAAGTTTAGCAAAGAGTTAAGATGTAATTGGGGACATAAAGGTCTATGAGTTGGATGGAGTGTAGGATGCACCACTCATTCATTCCTGATTGCAAGTACTAAACTTGAAGTATTATCTGATACCAAATACTAATCTATTTTTTTCATCAGAGATCAAACATGCTTCTGTGAATGTTCTGTGAATAAGGCAAATAATCCCTTTGATTTCTGAAATGTTACATGTGGCTCTTACCATCAGATTTTAGTATTAGAGAAATCATCCAATGCCATTGTCCTATTTTGACCTGGTAGCAGCCAAATAACCAATGCCAGCATTTTTATCATTGTATCCTGAGTCATGATGCACCATCAATCAGCATACCATTGTTACTGGATGGATCTCCAAAAACTGTAGTGTCTGTAGCTGTATCTCCAGAAAATACACTATACATTTCAGGAATGAAGAAGTGAGTCCTTGTTTTCTCATTGATTTTCTGGTATTTTTAATATGATACAATGGGTCCTGACAGGTTTAATGGGGCCAAGGGTCATAAAACTCACTTATCACACAAACGATTGTGTAAAAATTCAATTAAGAAGAAGCAGAACACCAAAACCGGAGTTATGAAGTATTAACTTGACAGCAGCGAGACTCTATTGTTGTCAGAGGTGCAGGGAAATTTATCATACCTTGAGCGTTTTAACCGCCTGTCATGGTATGCTGTCACTGTGGTAAGTTGTCTGTGAGTCTACTACACCAAAGGGCATTATCAACAGCAGAATGAGTGCATGCCCTGGTCCATAGCATCTTAATGTGGCATGCTTCACTGACACATTCATTCCATAGTCTGAGGCGGCTTTGCCTGCAAGGCCACAATCATTTCCCTCAACACTGGAGGCCACAACGTGACTCTTATTTTGCAATCTGTGCTTAAAGAAGCGTGAAACATCTCATCAACTAAAAATGGCTGGCAGTGGCATGGATGGTGTGTCATCTTCCTCTCCTCTTCGATAACATAGGGCGCTACAAAACCTTGAAAGATGTTTTTGCTTTGTGTGTCACTTTTTGTGGGCAACAAAACGGCTAAGAGGCGTGACAAATCTTAACGCCTGAATGTCACCGAAGGATTTTCCGTTCCTGTCCCCTCTTTGCGATAGTTATAAATAGAGGTCTGTGTTACGTCAACGTCTCCCCCCAGATCTAATGAAGATGAGTGAACCGCCGCTTTTTTCATAAATCCCATATTGCATGTCAATGAAATCACTTTATAATATTTCTCTCTCCCTCTCTCGCAACATCAAGCAAAGTTGATGGGATGATCATGGGGCATGTAGCGCATCAAATGTGTTTCTGGACTGCTCAAACCATTGCATTTCTAGGGCACATTCTCTCTGACAGCCTCCTTAATATAGGTTTATTGTATAATACACAGTGCATATAGTACAATGCATAGTTTACATACAATCAGACATTACAGTCTCCTCAAGCATTTTAACGGTGATTCCGTACGGTGAAGAGAGAGGGAAAGGGCTGGAAACCGGTGAGATGATATAGCATGAGACACAGAAAACTCATCCCAAACAGGACTTTATTCAAGGTGCAGGGTGAAATCTAAAGTCGATACTGAACAAAAGAAAAAGAATAACCATACAATGAATCTTACTCCCAGTGAGCTTTACTTGTGCAGCCTTTCAACCCAATGCGGATATTACCTAAAACGTTGTTTTACCTAAACCTATAAAACGTTGCAGAAGTAAAACTTACTGGGAGCAAGATTCGGCACGCAGGTTTTCTTTTTCCTTTGCACAGCACAGCGTGAAACCTTCGTCGAACCTGTGCAGCCACATTTGTATTGTTAAGATAAGATTGACTTTATTGATCTGGGGAAGGGGAAATTGGGTCATCGTAACAGCAAGGAATAGAGGGGTAGATTGGAGATTCAAAAGTAATAAATGCTGTAATTAAAAAAGAAAATTAAATTTAAGATAGCGTCTCTATCAAGTTAATAAAATATTTCTCCATAATGGCTAAAATAAAATTTACTCTAAGATGGCTATCCATATATTGACAGATTTACAGATGTCTACACGTGTTTTTTCTCTTCTCTTGGTCAACAGAGTGTGGAGATCATTGAAAATGTTGTAACAAACTACTCTGAAAGACACTAAATGACTGGAAGTAAATACTGCCTCATAAATAAATAATGCAGGGCAACTGCTTCGCTCTCTTTACGGTGAATGACTGGTCAAGCCTCAGCACAAAACATGTATTGCATGAGGATTCTTTTCTGAGCAGAAGGGAGTGCAAAGATGCTTTTTTTTCTCCTTTTTTTCCCCCCTCTTCTTTGTATCCTCAGGCAGATTGTTGCGGTGGGATGTAGAGGCAGAAGGATGGAGAGAGGGATGAGGTTGTCCGTGGTGACAAAGACACTCTGTCAGGCTCCTGGGGGATTGGAACACAACCCAAGATGGAGGGAGACTGCTGGGATGAAGAATGGCGGGAGGCTGTGGTGAGACAGAGGCCTTGTTTTTGGGTGCTCTCCAGGTTTTTCCCATGCTGTGCAGGGAGGATAAGGGATGGAGAGACTGAGGATGGGAGGATGAAGGGAGTGAGATATGTTTACGTGTGTGCATGGAGGGATTAAGTGAGTGAGTGAGTGACTTACTGACTGATTGCCTGTTCACTCCAAGCACATTTGGAGCGGTTTATGCAAACTCCAGAGCTTTTACTTCTTTATTTCTGTTAAGGTTCGTTTCGGCAGGTTCATTTCGGCAGGTGAGAACAATGCTATTAGAACTCAGCTGCGCAGCAAATAACCAAGACTGCCTCAAAATGTGGGTCTCAGTCCTGTTCCAAGCAAACGTCGGTACGATTCATTAAGGGTGAGAACGCAATTACTCATGCTTAGAAAACTCAGCATAACAAAATGAATCGAGGGCAAAGTCAAGATGAGGTGAAATGTTTTGCTACCTATTAGGACATAACCGATCACAATCAGACGATAAAACCCCACAAAAAGTTTCAATAGCTGGATCAGGAAAGCGGTCGAACGTATGCCATAAAAAGTATGAGCCAATTTGAGGCAATTTGAGGCAGTCAGCAGAACGTTATTAGTGTAGGCATGCCGTCCATCTGGCATTGACAGTTCATTTCTGACGCTGTGTTTTGAATTTCACAGCCTATGAGCACAGATTAAAACCAGTTTAACATATTGGACAGAAGGCAGAGCCTATGCTGCTGCAATGAAAAACTTTTCATGGGCCACCAATGGCAGTAGGTGAATGAGCACCTCAGTCATCAAGCACACACTAACGTGTAATTACTGTTTGGATAAAACCTGTAATTGATTTACACATGGATAGGCCAGCTATTGTATGTCATGCAAATTAAATACAATGCTGTATTTGAATTCAACTATTTATGCTTGCTCAGAGTGTTAAATTATTGATGCATTAACCCAGTGGTTCTCAAACTTTTTCTGTCATGCCCCCCTTTGGAGGAAGAAAAATGTTCATGCCCCCCGCCCCAACAAAACGGTGACAAAATGGGCCAAGTTTAACTTTATTGAAATAACATCAAGATCATGAACATTCCTTTCACCTTTCTTTCAGTAATTTATGTTGTGCAAATAAAAAAAGCAACTTCCACTTCAACTTTATCAAACCACTTTTTGTGACATTTGTCACTAGATTGCTCCATCAGTCTGTGTGCTTTTTCAAAAATAGAAAAAATCAAATAAAATTTGCAATCACTTTGCTAGAACGATAACAATAAAGTTCAATCTGTGCAAAAAAAAAGAACAAATGCAGATATTTGGCAAGAAAGATGAGCAAGTCAATTTGTGAGAGCTCAAGTCTTATCACTGCATTAGTGGCTGCAATGAGCCTGTTTTGCACTGCACATCTTTACATCTTTTTTATTTTCTTGACTTGGTTTTTGGTTGATTACCGATGCACTTTGTCTTGTTTGTCTCGGAAGCATCGCCTGTGTTTCTTTTCGTCCCTGTCAAATATCTCTCCATTCTGTAAACCTACAGACTCTCTGTCTGAATGAATACCATTGCTAACATGAAAGCACGGTTTGTTTATTGTTCCGCCGTGAAAAAGATTCCGACGTCAAAACATTAGTTCCGCACTACATTTCCCCCCCCGGTCACGCGCGCCCCCCCTGTCATGCCTCTGTGCCCCCCAGGGGGGGCGCGCCACACACTTTGAGAAACGCTGCATTAACCTGTAAAAAGTGTTTAATGTTGTAGGTCTAACTGCTCCATATACTGTTGGGTAGTTTAAACTCTAACAATGCATCATATTTTATGAGCTTATTGTATGTTTTGCATGTAAAATCGTATTCTGCAAAGTAACTAGTAACTACAGCCATCAGATAAAAGTGTCAATATTAAAAAGTATTGTAAAAAGTACAATATTTCCCTCTTTTCTGGAGTAAAAGTATAAAGTCTAACAAAATGGAAATACTCAAGTAAAATGCCAGTATCTCAAAATTGTACTTAAGTACATAACTTGAGTAAATGCACTTAGTTACTTTCCACCTCTGATATTCAGCTATTTCTTCATGTGTTTTTAACTGGTATGAACACAAGATACATTTCCAAGGTAAATTACAGTAATGTCCATCATGTCTAACTAAAATTACTAGGACTGGAGACGGATCCCAAAATCTCCAATCACACGGGATGACAGGTTAGGAAAACTCTGTCCAGTAAACAAGCTGCTTGTGAGTCCATGTGACTTTTATTTACAGACAGCGATTCTGTGCCTGGTCTTTATCCAACAGGTGCTGGTCAGGGTGTTTTGGGACAGCAAAGGAGATGGAGATGGAGTGACAGAAGAAACAGATTAATAGACGGGAGGCATGGAAGGATGTAGGGAAGGGAGGACAGATGGAGCAGGAATGTTCCTCTGCCTTGTCTTTTGGAGCCCTGCAGCCCAAGTCAGGGGTGCCTGCTGCACTCTTCAACTGCGCCTCCTTATCCATTATTAAAGCAATCGGATGAATCTTTCATGCACAGGAAATTAAAGAACACAGTCGAGGAGTCCGTGGACGAGAGCAGAGACGGAAAGAAAGCAACAGGGAAGGAAAGAGGTGGAGAGGAAGACGAGGACATAGAGAGAGAAGGGAAGAGAGAAAGGCAGTCATAGAGAGAGAGTGTTTGTGTGTGAGAGAGGTGTAGATGAAAGGAAACACCCTGTTGTGATGGCCTGGTTCACACATCCCAAACAAACAATGGGAAGCCCTTTCTCCTGTGTACTGCTTGTTTTACACAGTCAGGATCAATGGATAGGGATCATACTGTACATGGTGACATGGGTGGGGTTGGATGGGTTATACATCATGCATTTTGCAATGACGCAGACACTTTTGTGATGCATTTGTGCATTTTCAGTGATAACCTGAAACAAACTACAATGTCAGAAATGCAAAAAAACATAACGCATGCATCCGATTAAAACACATAAGAAAAGTAAACATCATGGAAAAGGAAAAAGAGTATGCAAAGGCATTTAAAAATGTGAGCCTATAATGTTGAAATGACACCGACTCTTAAAAGAGTGTTGGTGTTTATATTGGTGTTTTCAGTTGTGCTGGGACTCGTGTTGGGACGCCCATATTCATCCTCCCCAAGATGTCCTGTCATCTATCTATGCACATCACTTTCTCTCTTCTGAATCCCAGAAAAGCTTTTTATGGAGAGAGAGAGTGAGAGAGAGAGAGAGAGAGAGAGCTGTCTACTCCCCTTAGTATTATTTTTTCTTTATTACAGAAAGCTGAGAGGATCAGAGAGGAGGGGAGAGAAGGCTGTGTGTGATTGCAGAAGCCGGGGTCTTTAGCACACACCATCTGCACCTGCACCACAGATGTCAAACTGCCCAGACTATAAGGTGGTGGCACAATTATCCTTTTTCTGATGGCAGCAGGGTCGCCTGGTGCTTAGAGAAATCGCTCGTCACACAGCCATTGGGCATTTTGCCTTTATTTTGGATCGTTGACAGTAGAGATAGAAATGAAAGATTAGCAGAGAGGCAGGGATGACATGTGACAAAGGTCCTAGGTTGGATTCAAACCCAGGAGGACGTCACAGTTATGTGGTACGCGCCTTAGCCCACCGAGCTACCAGGACGCCCCAAACATGTGACATTTAAAAGAATGAGGTCGTACCAAGTGGCCAAAACCGCAGAATATTGTAGCCAACACAGAAGTGCCAGCAGACGGCAATTCCTCTAACACCTGCTAGAGGCCAGCTCCAAAAGACACCAAACACGGCCCAACTCCATGCAAGTCAATGGGACCACGCTAAAAATATCACTTCTCTAATGTGTGTCCTTAGGGCGATTCTCAAAAGAATGATGTCATTAACAGGATATAATGGATATAAAATGGGGTTGTTTTCCTAGTGATAGACAGGTCGTCTGTCCAGTGATCGACAGGTCGCTGATTATAGGCCAATAGCAGGCGGCGCTGCGGCTCTGCGGACGACCCTCGGCTTCGCTTTGGCTGCTCTGCTCTGCTCCAAAAAATATCAACATGGCTGTGACCGTAAACCCAATCTCCAGGCTTCAAAACGGCCCTTCAGAAGCCAATGGTGATGTCACACTCACTACGTCCATCTGTTTTTACAGTCTATGGATCGCACACGACAGTGCAGTATTTTTTATAAAATGGACAAAACAATTCGGCCGTAGTAAAACATTTAGTAAAATATTTAATGCACCTACTGAGCACAGTGTCCCACCTACAAACTAAACATTGTGAAAGCCAGAAATCATCCATGTCAAAGTGTTTTTGAGCAAGAATTTAAGTTGCAGCTGCTCCAGGGGTACTGCAACTGAAGATTAAATATCTCTAGATATGAATATAAAATTGCAATAAATTTGAAAACTCCACAGTAGCTACACCAAATTTAGTAAGCCTGCACAGCATAGTCCCTGAAAACTATGACAGTTTCATAGTTTTTCAGAGTTTCTGGAGAGAAGATGAGTCGTGTTAAATCCAATACACCACAGGATATTCAGCTTCAGTCTCTTGTAGGAAGACTGGCTGGAGGTGCTACAGCTGGACCTTGTGAATCATAAAGCAGCGGTGTGTCCCCAGCATCACATTGTTAGAGGAAAATCTATGGGGAAAGACGGGCTACAAGAGCCACAAACAAGTGTTACTAGAGAGAGTGGAGGAGAGGGGGGAGAGAGACAAAGAGAGAAAGCTGGGGAAGGAGACACAGAAAGAGAAAAAGGAGGAGGGAGCGAGTGAAAAGAGAGGGAGGGAAAGAAGTACAATGAGAAAGCGAGGGAGAGTGAGACAGGAAGGTAGAGTGGGAGAGGAGAACCAAAGAGATGATGCCCATGCTTACTTAGCACAGGGATTTGAAGGACGCACCTTAGCTATTACATTCTTAGATGGAACTCTTTACAAAGAAAGGCAAGGTGCAGTAACTCCCATTTAACCAGCCGTAAGCCAGCAATACTGTACTTTTTTTTTCTCTTTATCATGAAAGGTGATCATGGTCTGCCACAATATGTGTCACCGCACACATCACTCTCTCAGAGCGGTGGGAACTCTGCGGAGAGAAACCAGCTCCTACAGCCGTAAGCCCATATATCTTAGAGCCTATGAAGTAACACTGTCCCCAAGTATTACTCCCTCAGAGGGGGATCTCTTTGGAGAGAGGCAAGCTTCAGAAGCTACACGCTAGTACATCTATAACCCTTATAGCTTTAGGCCCATAAAGCAACTCCTTCTCCAAGTATCACTCTTTCAAAGGCTGGTCTCTATGGAAAGAAGCACAGCACAGGCGGCAGATATGCACCACAGCACACGCATAAGCTCATCAAGTTCAAGGGCCATGAAAGGAAGCATGTCCCAGAACATACTGGAGGATTAGCGGACTAATATGCATACCGTGTACTGGCAATTCTGTTGGTTTGTCACAAGTCGTCCTTTCTCTCTCATCTTTCCTGTTGTTCTCCTTCCTTAATCAGAGGAAAGCAGAGGGAGACACATGTAGTAGGGGAGGCACATGAGAGAAAGTTCTGGTGGGATTCGATCCTTGGCTAGCACGACTTAAAGGAAAACTCCACCCTCGGATACTCGACACTTCTCGGATGAAGTGTTGTAATTTACTTTTTTGGTGAACCCACTTTCCCTCAAACTGCCTCATCTACTTCTACTTAAGTTAGTGATTTCCTACATTTCCATGAATGCCTTTCAACAACCCCCAGAGAATGTGCCTGAGCTGTTTGCATTAAGTATGTGTAGGTGGAGATAGCGATACCAAAGTAACGGCAAGAGAGCAAGTTTTTCCAGTCAATTAAAGTTGCACCTCTTACTCTAAACGCAAATGCTTGAGGCTGTATTGCGTTATGGACCATTGAGAATTGGTATCTCTTCCCCTTCTATGATAGATTTCTCTCCATGATTATTGAATGTTGGTGCATGTAGAAAGAAGCCCTTGCGCATTGATTCTGAGGGACTGACATCAAGCCGGATGTTTATCGTTGATGTTTTAAATAGTTGTACATTTTTCAGTAACACTTTATTTGGATAGTTCAATGTTGGCACTCTATCAGGTGCCAAAAGTAAATGTTAAACAAAGCGTCACTTGCCTATTGGATGCATCTCCACAGGCTATGTAACCCTAACCCTGACCTTAGCCTAACCCTAAACCCAACGCTAACCCTAACCTGACCATATTTCTAACATTAACCCCAACCCTAAAATTAACCCTAGCCCAGACACTGAATAGCTATAGATTACCGTTCACTTCTACCTTTCACTTCTGAATATCGCTTGAAACTCAGTAGTGACACGTAATGACACGCTATAGTCGCTTGACAGGAAGTTGAGCATCAACATTGAACTATCCAAATAAAGTGTGACTGATTTTTCTGCTAATAAACTCCACTGTGGCTGCACTGCAAATATCTCTAATTATCTCATTTTGCCAGTTTCTCGTATGACTAGGAAAAATACTTGGGAAATGAAAGGTACATCACCAATAAGAAAAAATAAAAATAAAAAATAGCGTTAAAGTGTTTTATGGTGGATTTTGCCTTTAACCACTAGACTACCTATGGGAACCTTTCACAGTACTTTATAATGAAGCAAAAATACATTGGAAATAATATTAAAAATGTAGTATTGTCTCTAATTATTTCTCTCCCAGAATGGGGTCTTCATGGAAAGCAGCAGGGCAACAACATGTTAGAGAGCACACCAGTAATCCCTCTATGTCTAAAGCAGGGATAGGTGACCATGTGCCATAGAGGGCTCGGAGTCTGCAGGTTTTCATTCCAACCAGAGACTACAACAGGTGATTTCACTGATTAGCTCACCTTCAACCAGAGAGGAGGAACTAATCAGTGCCTGCTGTGGACTTTGGGTGGAATGACAACCTACGTAGTCGCACATAGATGCCTATACCTTGTCTAAAGGCACAGAAAAAGCCTCTGTCCATATGTATTGCACTCTCAAAGGAGCTTCCCTATGGAGATTGACAAAATACAAAAGCTACATGCTAGCACAACCGCAACCATTATGGATCTAGGCCCATAAAGTAACACCTAGTAGCCAGTAGCACCGCCTGTGAAAACCCATAGATCTTGTTCAGCAGAGCAGTGGGGGTGCAGTGGATGTTTGGGGAACAGACTGGAGTTATGGCCTGAGGGACCGTGGGCTGAAGTGTTCTTAAAGTCTGTCGTTTGTCTATGGAAATGACAGAAAACAGGATGGACACTGGAGCTGTCCATCGACTGAAACACTTGTTTTACTTGGATAATAACACCAAGGGTGTAAAACTCATATGACTATTTGAATTTCCCTTTATCTACTTACTCTTTTAATTTTTTAAAAACTGTATTTATCCAGGATTTGCTAAGCACATATGTTATTTTTCTGCAGTGCCCTTGCTTCACACTCACACATTTACACAAATTCAGTTTTTGTGGGAGGTTCTTTTTTTGTTCAAGATTCGGATCAATAAACAAATTGTAATCAAGATCCAATGGTCCATCTAAAGCTTGCAATAGCAGCCCAGGTGATTGCTTGTTTTGACACTCAAAACCAGCCATTTATTTGAGACAGGCCATCATTAGAGACAGGCTTTCATTTTTTCTGCACATCAAAACAAAGATGCCTCAACTGAATTTTGCCAACAACAGAGACAAATTCATGGTAAAATTTTACAGCTATGTCTGACCTATAACATCCCTGATGATGGATACAACATTGGCTGTATGAGATGTTTTATAACATGCTGTAGAAACAATCTTTAGACAGGTTTTTATTTACTGAGATATGAAAATCTCCCATGCAACTTAAAGAAACTGGCAATTATTTGAAACCAGACATTTGACATTGGAATTTTATGGAAATTTGATGGTATATTGTCTCAAAATGTTGTGAACAAATCATGGCCTTAATGGCACATATTTGCTTTTACTGAGTAGAATAACAACAACATTTCTCTCCTCCAAACACAAATTTCCCCTACAGCATATGAGTCTTTGCTAAGTGCATGAGAAAAACATTTGTTAAACATGCACACACACATAGTCGATCTGATGCACACCGAATTCAAAGCATCATTAAGCATTCCACCTGTATTTAGCATTTGGCTGAATCATAATTGATTGGTGCTTGTTCTGTATCTGTGAGATAGAAATAAACAGATGAAAATCAAAGGAGCCAGACGGTAAGGTGGAGCGTTTGCAATCTGACAATCTGACATTTAGCTGGCTGACTGTCCAACCGCCTGAAAAGGTCTGTTTGTGTGCCTGTCTGTTTTTCTGTATTGACACCTGTCTGTCTGTACAGTATGTGCGTCTGTCTGTCTGTCTGTGCATCTGTCACTCATATGAACCGTGGGTGAACCCCTGGGTAACCTGAAATTTCGTGAAATGAGCATGATGTCTAAAAATACAAATACATGGTCCGTGCACGAAAAGTGAGAGAAGTACGTTTCCCCACTACAAAAGGATTTCATGCAGGGGACACGGCTAGAAAGAAGCAGTAGTTTGACATGGAAATAGAGCAGTGGGAACATGCAACATCTAATCCACAACATGTAATCTGTGTTTCAGAGTTTGTGCTCATTTCACAAAATATTATCAGACTGTGTTACATACAGCACAACCTTTTGCCTTGAGGCAGTACCGTGTATTGCAAGACCTGTCCTCGTCCCTCTCAGTTGGGCAGGTTCATACAATAGACCGTAAAAAAAAGATGGACGTAGTGAGTGTGACGTCACCCATAGGTTTCTGAAGGGCCATTTTGAAGCCTGGTGATTGGGTTTACGGCCGCCGCTATGTTGACATTTTTTGGAGCCAGTGCAGCCAAAGAGAGCGTGAGGGTTGTCCACAGAGCCGCAGCGGCGCCTAGTATTAGTCCATAATCTGCCACCACTTCAGTATTGGCTTCAAAATGTACCTGTGATTTTGGCCACTTGGTTCATACCCCAACATTTTTCACTCATCTTAGCGATGTAGAAAAAGTAGCAAACTCGCTAGCATCCTACCTGTCTAGCAGTATACAAACTAGCTTTGTGTCGCTTCTCAGCCCTTTAGTCTCCTTCAGTTTGTGCCAACATGGTGGCTAGCCTCACTTTGATAGCCACAATGCAGCATATATATATATATATAAATGTACACACACACACACACACACACACACACACACACACACACACACACAACATGAAGGAACAATGATCGTAAATTGGTGACATATCTCTTGCTGTATTGTGTTTATATATTGTATGTATTCTTGCAGTTGGTTTTGTGCATACAGTATGTTTGTTGGCTGAAAGTTTGTGCTACACTGCAGTACATCTGCTGTATATCAGCAGAAGACTCATGAGATAATAGCTGCTTCCACTTGAACACTGAGTGCTCTTTATTCACTCCGGAAAGCCTTCCACAGGAACACAATATTCAAGTTACTTCACACAGTACGCAGAAGCTCTGAAAGTTTATACTCACTTTATGTAAAATGACCTCCCTCCATCCTTTCCCTTTTTTCCTCACTTCCATCCCTCCCTCTCTCCTTTTCTCTCTTCTTCTCTCTCATCTCGCTCTCTCACTTCCTCCATTCGTTCCTTTTCTCCCTCCCTTTCTGTCTCTATTTCTATCACTCTCCCTTTCCCTCCCTTGGTTCCTCCGTCTCTCTCTCTCTCTCTCTCTCTCTCTCTCTCTCTCTCTCTCTCTCTCTCTCTCTCTCTCTCTCTCTCTCTCTCTCTCTCTCTCTCTCTCTCTCTCTCTCTCTCTCTCTCTCTCTCTCTCTCTCTCTCTCTCTCTCTCTCTCTCTCTCTCTCTCTCTCTCTCTCTCTCTCTCTCTCTCTCTCTCTCTCTCATGACTTCTTAGCTTCTTCCAAACAGAGAGTCCACTCCGTAATGGCCTGGACCATAACGAGCTCATTTAAAGGAGCGGAACAGAGGGCAGCCATTGCGATTCTGACAGACAGCCATTTAAGAGCAGTCTAGTGGGGTGTCTTCACTGTGGGCTCCCTGTCAGCTGGCCAGCCAGCCATCTCTTTCTCTTGTTCTTCCTTTATATCTACCCCTTTTACCCTCTCCTCCCTCTTTCACCCCTCTCCCTTTTCCCTCAGTTCTTTCACTCTACCACTCTTTCTTTCATAATTCCTTCATCGTGGCTGTCTTTCTATCTTTCCCTCTACCTCCCTCCTTCTCTCTCTCACTCCCTATCCCCCTCTCTTCTCTTTCCCTCATTCTTTCTTTCATAATCCCTCGCTATCATTGCCAACTCCGTCTCAATCGCCATCGGCCCGGGCCTGACGATGACATATGAAGCCAGGTCTCCTAATTGTGGGGCTC
Organism: Centroberyx gerrardi; assembly: GCF_048128805.1. Lineage (NCBI taxonomy): Eukaryota > Metazoa > Chordata > Actinopteri > Beryciformes > Berycidae > Centroberyx > Centroberyx gerrardi. The sequence continues at coordinate 9,278,908 of NC_136007.1, read as the reverse complement.
AGTCTCATACACTCATACAAAAAGACCATTTGCCATAACGAATGGACCTCTCGTGATGCCGATGAGGAATAATGGTCCTTTTATTGCGGGATTAATCTCAATGGCCCTGTTGTCCATTGGCTGGCTGAGAACTCTCTCATCCATCAGGTGAGAGGGAGAGGAAGAGAGAGGGCGAGGGAGACCTGAGATGATGAAGACCTCCCTGATCTCCAGCAATTACCTGGGGTTTCAGGTTGCCCTTCAAGCCTTCTCATTGATCACTGATGTAGTTACGTGACTCTGTATGTGCGCCTCCTTCCAGCTCTGTGAGTCTCTATTGCCCAGAGCTTCTATTACTTCTATTACAACCATCTTCTCCTCTGTACTCCCCACTCCTCTCTTGTCTTCCTCTTTCCTCCTCCCACCCCGTCTTTCTCTGTGGGCTCCTGCCTCTTCTTCTCCTGTCCTCCTCTGATCCGACTGGGGTTCAGATTGCCTGTGTTGTTTTTGCAGCTCTATTATTAGCTGGTTAGTGAAGACTGCTAATTACGCTAAATAATGAGGAAGGGATGGAGGATGTGAAAGCAGTCTGCCAACTTTTTTCTCTGACATCACCATGTGTCCCAAGAAGCTCTGTTTCATACCAGGAACATGTCTCCACAGACCTTAGATCAGAACTGTATGGGATAGGAAAATTACACTTTTACATCAATCATGCATAATTTTCAAAATGACATGATTGTTCATTACCAAAATCCTTGGCATTTATGCAGGCTTCTGTTGCCATACCATTGCATGGCTAGCCTACAACACATTGGATCTTCTCTGCCCTTTTTATAATGGAGCGTTGAGCTATTTCCCATCTAATTAAAAGGAGCGTTTGCTGTGTGAGCTGAGCAAAAGTTCTTGTAAATTGCAACATGAGTCATTGGAGTTGATGAGAGGCGTCTAAACAGATGATGAGACAACCACACTCGCTTCGCAGAAAATGTGGAGAAAAAAAATTAGGCTAACAATTTACTGTGGGAGGGAAATAGTGGGATATCTAGGGCATCTCATAGCAATGATAATTATCACAATACCACTGCTGAGATAAGTGAATATGACTGATGGGCAAATACACAACGCACCAGAAACTGTCCCCAGCTGTGTTTGGAAAAGGTGCACAGTGGAAAAAAGCTCTGGGCTTGCTTGATATGGTTCATTGGTGCTTTCCATGGAGGAGGACAATATAGCAATGATCCAGTGTGTTGTGAGTCTACCATATACTCTTCCTTTGCAAAAACATAACCTGCATTTAATGATTAGGGCCTATGATTCATTGTAATTGAATTGAAATACAGTAATAATCAGCCCGGTATATTCCTAGGTTACACACACTGTGCTGAGGACCAGCTGGCACTCGCCTCAACCTGAGCCTGCCCTTCATATAACCCTCCTTGGTACTTTCCTTTCTTCCTCCATTTTCCTCTGATTTTCCCCTTCCTGTCCCGACTTTTCACTTCTCCATCTTCTTCTACAGACCCCCTTCTCTCTTGCCATGCTTCTCATCCCTTCTTTTGACTCCCACAGTGCTGTCCTCTCCTCTTCTTCTTTCTTTCTTTCTTTACTTTATTTTGGCTCAGCTCTCTTGGAGTTTGCTGGCCTCATCTTGCCTCGGAGTCCTGCTTCTGACCATTGCTTCTCTAAATCCTCCTGCCCGCTCGCCCAGCCTCGTCTTGCTCTCTCTCTCTTTCTCTCTCTCTCTCAGGGTCGCCTGTGGTTTTATTACTCCAGCAGCTGCAGTATGGTATCGACCTCCCTCCACCTCCAACTAAGCCTCTGCTAATAGAGAGACACAGCGGGGGAATGACCAGGACCAGGTGCAGCGACCTTGGACTCAGTTCAACAGCAGGGGGCACTCTTCAGCCTTCACTGCCATTTGTTGCTGCCACTTCCAACATGTGTGTGTCTGTGTGTGTATGTATGAAGTGGGCAGGGGGAGAACAACAATGCTGCTGTTTTGAGACTGTTAATTTGGTGTGTTTAAATGTGTGAGTGTGTGTGTGTGTGTGTGTGTCTGCAAGTGTATGTTCATGCATGGCAAGTCCTTGTCCTTTGCTGTACATGAGAAAAGGGCAAAAGCTTAGTGGGGGAAAGGGGAAGACGCTGACCATCTCTCATTAATATGTATGGCCTGCTGTGTGTGTGTATGTGTGTGTGTGTGTTCTTTAAGCACGTGTGTGGGTCTTTGATGACATCTAAGGTCAAGTGGGAAACTGTGGTGAAGTCAAGTGTGTGTAAATTGAATGGGGAAATATTCACTTAGGCCACATAATGATGCATGGGGATCTATATATGTATGCTCAGCTAAAGACTTATCTTCAGATTCAGGATGTATAGTGAGAGGCACTGTGATTTTGACTGTATGTTGTTTGTGAGTGTGTTTGTGTGTATTCATATTTCTAATAACAAGCATTGTGGGAACAAAAAAATGTGCAAGTTTTTCGGCATTTCTCACGGGCTACGGTTACTTACTCAAACCCTATCAAATTAGTCTGAATATTAAAGTTGGTTAACTGTTTCCATGCAAATGATTTCATGTGGGAAGCTGTTTACATGTCTGCAACATGTAATCATCTAATTGGAGTACGCTCTGTTTTTGTGTTACTTAGTAGCGTGGAAATAGTCTGAATGAATGCAAAATGGTGGAGCTGCCACCTGTGCATTAAAGAGCAAACGGTCTTTGCTCAGCACACCTGTAAAGTCCAACAACATATTTGATTGTGCCATACTGCACGTATAGTGTATATGTGTATATTTGTTCAACAGTCTGTTTAAACCTAGTGTCTCTCATTCTTTCGTTAGCCGATTTGAACAGACCCATATTGTGAATCTTCCGCTTTTAACTAGGAATTATTTAAATTATTTAAAATTGCCACCTTTCTGTTTGGTATTTGGATGAAATGGCAATCAACTGTTTACACTGAACCATCAGACAATTTGGTAGTTTATTTAAATGATTCCTAGTCGGATAGTTTGCACTACTCTGGTTTGACTATATTGATTGTTTGTGTATATGTGGTTGTTTCATCAGAGTGGGGTTCAATTAGTCCTGGAAATGGATTACCAGGCTGCATGTAGTAAACATAGCCGTTTAAATATAACACCAGACTGTAAAATGCCATGCTAACAATGCTAGCTATCCAATTTTAGGGAAATCGATGGACATAATTTATAAACCTTTTCCCCACAATGTGACAAATGTCTCCCCACAATGTGAAAAGTATCTGCCTAAAATTCTAAATGTCAAGGTATCCCATTAAGACTCATATGATTCTTTATCTCAGCAGTTCATTATTTACAAAAACTGCACTGCCCTGCTCCCTCTGGGGTTTCATATTATTTCATATTGAATTTCATGCTGGGGGAAACTAGGGGGAGGTGTTCTTTAAACAGAGGCCTTGACATTTTAAATTTTTGCATTTTCTCATCTCCAGGCACTTGTCACATTGTGTGACAAAAAAAAAAAAGTTACTAAAAAAAGCTACTTGGTTATTGGAATTGTTTGCACTGTGCATGTACATGTAGCATGAGGGTAGCAGCACCCCACAGTTCCCACTGGAAACTCAAGCTTGGATTTTGTTACCCAATTGTTTCAGTGACAAATGCTAACAATGCTAGGAAGCCAATTTATGGTTTATGAAGTGCCAAACATTTTCGGTATTTAACTGCTGTTCCTATCCAGAGCGACCTGTGAGTTTGTGGTTATGGGATCGCTTCTTAAACCTCTGGGTCAGTGTTTCCCAAAGGAGACTTTTAGCAGTTTGATGGGGGGCCCAGAAAAATAAAGAATGGTTTAATTTCATTAATATTGCATTCACTAGAAGTTAGCATAAAAAGAAAAGTATACGAATGAGTATTCTGTTCACAGGTTTTCCTTTCTTCACTGACAATAGAAACAGTTATGCAATTCCAAATTAAAGCCTGTCTAACAACAAAAATCTTATCATGTAGGAGTCTATTGGAGGGAAAAAATCATCGAGTGGATGTCTTGGCCCAGTGTGTATTGATATGGGGGTCTTTGACATGAAAAAGTTTTTGAAGCTCTGCACTATGCCAACACACTGCCCCATTCCAAAAACTTTTTCTTCACTTTTTTTCTTCACTAGGTGACAAGTGCCTGATGAAGAGAAATAATGGACTAAAAAAATCAAAATGTCATGGTATCCCTTTAAGGGAGAACTGTTTCCCTTCTACTTTCCCCAGCATGAAACTCAATATGAAATAATATAAAACTCAAAAGTGCACCTCCCAGCTATGGCTCAAAAGAAATAATAATATCACAAAGGCACTGTTCTGTTCTTTTTTTCTCCATCAAGATAATGTGGTATCACAGTATTTTCAGACTTTTGTGATTAAACCCAGATCTTCACATCTTCCTTTAATGTTGTCTAGGCTGCGTCTTTGACGCCATTAATTTATGAAACAAATTACACTAATTGTTATCGTGGTTAGGGTTAGGGTTAATCACTTTTTACAAACTCCTCATCATACTTAAAGAGACTCTAATTGTGGCAGGATCAAGGTGTTTCCCATCTATTACAGTTTAATGGCTGTTAGGAAATGCTTTTGAATTCCCATCTTATCTGATGTGGGCCACAGAAATGTAAGTCAGGGCACACATAACACTGAACATGAACTCTCAGTACTTATTATGCGGTCTCCTTTTAGTGTCACATTGTACCTAATTTGTGTTGCAAATGCTCGCACCTATGACCATATGTGTGTGTGGTTATGTCACGGAGAAAGAGCAGAAGAGAGAGAGCGATGGAGTGTGTTTTCACGGATGTATGCTAGCTCTGTCAGAAAATTCCGGTTGTGTGCGCGTGTGCACGTGTGCGATTGAGCATATGTGTGTGTGTTTGTATGTGTGTGTAGGTATCTGCCTTATGCTTCATTTTCTCTTCATTTCCAGTGACCCGTGCACCGCCCCTCTCGGCTGCAACATGGTTTCTCACAGAATGATTCTTTCCCCGACTCCAAACCACTTCCTCGCCTCTCATGATGACTGAAGGAGGAGCTTAGCGAGAGGGATTCAGTCATCCCACGGTCAGATCCATCTTACTTAAGCTTTTTGCATAATGTACTGTAAATTTCAGTTTCGGGACAAATGGACAACTCACAGTATTCTACTGTCTTTTTACAAAAAGGCAATTTTAATAAAGGAAGAATATATGTATTTTTCTATATGTTGCAGCAGTGATGTTCTGCAACCTGAAGCAAATTATATGTTTTTTGTTAACTTTTTTTTTTTTTTTTTTACTATATTTTTAACCAAAAAATGACTTGGCTGTAACACTGATGATTCTCTACAATTGCAGCCAAATGAGTGGGGCTGAAAATGAAAGACTGATGAAGTACAAAGCTTAGAACTTTGCTGAACTATTTACAGAATGTAAATGGACACAAACACACATGCTACATGTTTCAATGGAAAGTCTCCATCAGGCAGCTCACTTCATGGATGTTTCAGTGCTGCCTGATGGATACTTGCTATTCAGCTGCGTTGTGAACAATTTGTAAATGTGAGATGCTCCAGAAAACCAAGGCTTTCATCTGCTTTTAGCTGGGGCACTCTTTGCATTATGGGCATCAAAGGTCATTTTTTTGCTTTTTGCCGGCAAAGCAATCTGGATGATACAAACTAGGCTATTAGCCAGTCCTTACTCCAGGTCCAACATGACTTATATGCATTTACAATGAGCATGATAATGTAAAATGATGCCAGAATGCATTGATCGTGCAGGATGGGAAAAGAGGAAGGGAAAGAAAGGTGGTTAGCCTGCTCACCACTGTTGGTTGACTAGACTAATATCGTAAATATATAGTAAATATCCCAACCGTGGGTGACAGGGAGGACTAGTGAGAATCCATTCCATAACTGAAAGGTCACAGATTCAGTACTTGTAACAGCCAGTGTGTCCATCAACAGCCACGCGTCCTGTCCAGTATCGTTGAACAAAACACTGAACTGCTGCCTCCTCACTCATTGTCACTCTCAGTTAGATCATAAACTCACTCTGGGTGAGTTCGTGAGTTCAGTAAAATGCTGAACTGGTTAGAAACTTCATTGCAGTGGCTTCCTCAGTCTCTCCTGGTTGGGATTCTGTCTGCCACTTTAGCTCAGTTTTATTTCCCATTGACTTATCTTGTCATTATACTCTAACGATTGTAACATAATGTTGCACAGTTCAGTGTGTTGCTCCAGCCTTGTCTATAAAAATGACAAACTTAACACATTTTCTCTCCGGGTCTAATTGTGTAACCTTTATTTATCCAGGGAGCTGCCCAGTACAACCACAGTCCTTCACTGTTGGCCACTGAGCTGCTCCACTGGAGCAGATGGGGGTTAAGTACGTTGCTCAAGGGCACTGCAACAATAGCTGTTGAGGGAATGGAGAGCGTTAGTTATTCTCTTTCCCTACCCACATTTTCTCAGCCAGTCCAGGGATTTGAACCAGTGAACTTCCCGTTCTATAAACTCTTGGCTACCATCACCCTTTAAAGGAATAGTTTACCCAAAAATAAAAATTTGCTCATTATCTACTCATCTTCATGCCAGGACAAACTTGGATGAGTTTTTTTTTTTTTTTTCTTCATACAACTTACCAGGAGTTCGCCAGGCTCACTGCTGGAGAAGCTTTCTTCCAAACAATTGCAGTAAATGATTACACTGTGAGTGAAAAAAAAAAACCCAAATTGTATCTAATTATATTATATTATTTAATGCAAATCGAATCTTACTTACGTTTTTTTTCCACTCACACAGCGATCACGTGGCTAAAAGACTTGGATTATGCTGCACGAGCTGTATGGAGGACATTTATGGACATTTCTTGCTTCCTTTTTGAAGCCTAAAGGACTGGACTCCATTTACTGTGAAGAAGCAGTGAGCCTGCAGAACTCCTACAAGTAAGTAAGTATGTAAAGTAAGAAAAAAAACTCATCTGATTTTCTACTAGCACGAGGATGAGCAGATAATGACTGAATTTTAAGTTTTGGGTGAATTATTCTTTTAACCTTCTTCTATATCATACCTGATCATTTTAGGGACACAGGAATATGAATCAGATTATATTTATCAGTATTATTATAATTAATACCATGAATTCTAATTAATAATTTATCATTTCTATGAACCCTTGCACTCCATACTGTTGACTGCATTGGAATCAACTCTAGGTAAGAAGATCAGCCAAATTCCTATATGTAAATGTAAGTTCTCTTACACTGGGTGTCTGAGGCAAAGGTAAATGTATCAGACCTTGATCACTGAGAAAAGAAATGCTTGTGATTGTACCACTTTTTGTTTGAATGCAGTTGCTTTAACCAGAGCGCTCACCTAGCTTCAGCAACCTTAGCTAAGCCCTGAGGTAACCGTCAACTCGTACCATCTCTCTTCCTGAATTGCTCAGCAGACAGTACAGTTTAATACCAGGCACTGCTGTAGGCCAGTTTGTGTGTGTGTGTGTGTGTGTGTTCACGCACTCGGGCACTGCACTCGGCAGGTAGGGCAGGAAAATGCATTATTGATAGTGTTTGAGGTATGCAAAGCAAAGCAAGGAACCTCTTTGATCTCCCATAGACGCCGTGTCGCCTGCAATCTCCCTCAGATTCAGCTGTGTGCACACGGCACCGGGAGGCAAGAGCCACAACTGTCTCCTTGATCACCCCTTCCTTTTATCTTTTCCTTTCTTCCTCTTTGTTTTCTATTTTTTTTTCTCATTTAAGAGATGTAGCCCGGGGAGCAATTGTTTTGGTATTTGTCCTGCACCGTCATTGGGATAGAGAGAGAGAGGGAGAGAGAGTGAGAATAGAAGAAATAAGCCATTATGATTGCTCTGGTAATTGTGGAACGATTGAAAAGTGAACGGGGGAATTTGCTGCCAATTAACTGTATATTCATAAGGTGCTCTTATCGCCCGAATTGAATTTACATGCAGAACGATGCAGCATGTGTCGGAACAGGGGGCATAATTGCAAAGCACGGCCAAGTGAGTTATGCAAATGGTGCTCATTTCCTCGCAAATTTGAAGTGACTTACCCTGTACACATATTCATACAATGCCTTAATAACTTAAACATAAGGTAGCGGGACTGTAATTGCTGTGTTAGATTAAAGTTCCCAGTATTGAGGTAGAAGGAATGAGTGTCCCCAACGGCAAAAGCAAAAGAAGAAGTGAACTAAAAGTAAACAAAAACTGTCTCAGATATTTCTAACATTACCTCTAAGAGTAATGTTGTTGGTATGAAGACAAACAGACATAAAAAATGTAAGGTTTAATGTAGTGTCTTGTGTTTTAGGGTGTTTTCACATTTCACAATAGTCCTTTAAAAGTCCGATCCAGAGATTGCTAGGTTGTTACATTCTATTGGTCTGGTTCGTTTCACATTGCTTAATATCAAGTGGACCTGTTGGAGAACAAGCACCGATCCTGTACAGACCCACAGCGCGTGTTCAATTCTATGCACTGAAGCACTGTGACACGGTTAAATTACCTAATTCCACTAACGTTACTTAAATACCACAAGAAGACGTCACCTACCGTTAAAGTTTGTAGGGCAGCAAAGACGAATTACTGTCTGCAAATCCCTGTTACTGACTGTGGAATGTTAAGTTTCACTTTTGTTTTCACATCTCACATCTTTCAATCTCCAAATTACAGACATGATGCGATGCGACATCAGGAGCATTAGAGATCGATTTAGATCCATTTCTACACACTGACCAACTTTTGATTTTGTGCCTCTGTATGGGAAACACTGCATCTCACTGTCAAAAACGCCCTCTAGAGGCCATCTGATGAAGTGCATCATCTCACTAAGCATTACCTGACTGACTGACTGACCTGAATCTGCCTTGTGATGCCCTCGCCTGTGCCGTGGGAAAAAAAGAGAAAAGAATATCGTTAATGACTCCACGGTCGCTACTGGCTTGGCGATTACAATACCGACCAAGCTAGAGTCGTAAACTCTTTCCTCTTTGCTCTAATTTGGCTAAAAACAACCCAAACAACCCACCACGAACCAGCAAAATGTTGTGCATATTTCATTCAGTCATTTCCTCTCTTTGGGTTGGACTGGTTTGAAATTGTTTTAACACCAGAAATGATCCACACCATTGTCCGAATGGAACAGGAAAGGCTGATTTTTGACAAACCTTTTACAAGTTTTTGGTCCTCACTTGTCAAAATGATCCGAACTTAGCAAAAAAGTTTGTAAAGTCTGCACCAAACAATGTGTAAAAGCAGGTGTGTGAAAGCCACCTTAAAGAGTTAATACAACATGAACTTTAGGCAGAATAATAGCAGTGAAAGCAAACAAGCAACCATGTGTCAGTGAAGTGAAATTAGTGGGTCACTGATATTACCAGCAACACCTGTGGCCCGTGTGTGTGTGTGTGTGTGTGTGTGTGTGTGTGTGTGTGTGGGTGGACGCACATCTGTGTATGTGTTTCACCCACAGGTATGTGACAATGAAGAGATCAAGCTTATCCTTTGTGACATCCTCTTTTAAGCCCCTTTTGAAACTAGGTGGTTCAATTTACCACTGTCACCCCCCTGGCCCAGTCCAATCCCACACACCCCCACTCTGACACACACACACACACACACATGCTCTGATAGGCTGTTGGACAAACCATTGACCTTCACTTTGCAATCTCTGAGGTCGATCAGTAGGCCATTCTTCCATGTAATGTTTACATCTCTGTGGGCTATTTGGCCACAATGGGGGAGATTGCCTTTGGTCAACAACCTGTGTCCACAATAGTCGTTTCCCTAGCTTGGCCCAGGCGGGAGGCCATCACAGCAGCACACTGGAGCGTCACGTTTTCGACTTTTTTTCCACAAAGAGAAACATTAGGGTAGGAGGAACAAATCAAGGTCATATCTGAAAAACTTTTGGGTGATTTTGCCTGTCACAAGCTACAGCTGCACTGTTAAAAGTAAAGTTTGCTCTGAAGAAATGTTGAATCAGCATGGTTCAATGTAATTTATTCTTTTTTTGTAACAAGGTTACAAAGTAAAAAGTAAAAAAAATAAAAAGTAGGACTAAAAGATAGTAAAAAATAATAAAGTAAGGGAATAAAACAAGGATAAAAGAGAAAATAAAATAATAAAATCATGATATAAAATAATAAAAGTGAAGGAATAACAGCCACACAAGAAAATGCCTTTACATAAAAGTCAGTTTCAAGGAGTGACTTAAAGCTACACTAAGCGATTTTTTCTGACCACTAGAGGGTGACAGAAACCGCAACACAGTTTGTAAACACAGACAGCGACGGAAGCCCTTAAGGACAAACCGTGCATAAAGGCTAATGGCTAATATAAACGTACCTACGGAGAAATATCGACGGTTACCAGTCTTGCTTTGCCAGATTTTTGTCCTGCTGAAGGATACATGTCCCACAATGACAAGTGAAGAGGCAGGTAGCAAGTTTACTACTTGAAAACGTTTACTCGCTCACTTCATGGATTCGCCATTACTCGGGCCGACTTTAACAACACGCTTTAGGAAAGAGGTGAAAACAACAACACAGCTGGTCTGCTGGTTTGCATATTAATGAGTATTAATACCACTCATGTGCTATGTGAAGACAAGTATCATTGATATATTTGCTAATTAATGCATTCATTATCTTAATTAATAACCTCATTAGCATGACTGGTTATGTTTAATATCATGGTGCTTTTGGCGGGACATTAGGCAGCTCAAGTGGCTCTTGTTTAGCACCACTTCTCTCAGAGTGGACATATTTTTTACAGTCTGCTTCATTCACCAGATTATTATTGTTATTGGATATTTCATAAGACAAGATCATTGGTGATATCTAAAATTGCGGAAATGCTATTTGACGCTTCTGCTCCAGCGGGCTGAGAATCAAGCTGTAAGTTGGGAGGAATGAACTTGATAAGCAGAACTTCAGATACTGATGAAAATTCATCGTTACTCCGCAGCGCTGCCATAGAGACTAATTTGGCTTCAGAGTTTTCCTGAATTGTTCCTTCACAACTGGACTGATACGGGCCAACACTCAGCTGTGTTTTATCTTTAGCTAAAGGGAAATGTGATCAGACAAGCAGCTATCCACTGCCTTTTAAATGTAAAATATTAATTGGGTTTCTTTTAAAACACACCAAGGAAATCAAAGAACGCTTTGAACTAAGTTGTTGAGAATAGGGAGGACAAAAAGAAAAAAACTTTGGCTGCTGTAGTTGTAGTATGGTTGAACAAAGGATTCACTAATCATTTAAATCTGTTATACTAAGATGCTCACTTGTTGAGGTCTAACGTGTTCTTAGGAAGATTATAGGTGAACTATACCTTTGTCATCTCCATATTGCTTTATGGCAGATCAGTGCGTAACTTAGCTCCCAGTTGCATTTACTTCATATGAGGAAATGATCCTAGCTACAACTTAGTTTATGTCTGCTTGATAGCTGCATTCATTTTCAAATGGCTCAATAGATAAATCCTAAATAATTTGTTTGTTAATTAAGTCATGATTAAGTGCAAATCTTAAGTGGGTTCTGTGTTGTTTTTCCTTCGAGTTAATCCTCCAAAATCCTCTGAAATCTGTTTGCTCTATGCTTATCGATGTAAACCAAAAATATTGTCTTACATAACAGGCCTCATCAGACGCTCTAATGCAGTCATTTGAGGCTACAGAGCACCTCGACGAGTGTGAAGACATTTCTACACATACTCTCACACACACACACACACACACACACACACACACACACACACACACACACACACACACACACACACACACCAACTCAAGAGTGCTAAGAACAGATGAGTCATGTAACTAAAGGATCTGCCTGAATATGTAGCTGCAGTACTGTGTATGTGTGTAACTGTGGGGTGTGAGTGCATGCATTTATATTTACATTACATTACAAATTAGGCATTTAGCTGCTGCTCTTATATAGACTCACTTGCAATAAGTGCAATGAAGCTTACATTTTTCTATCACCAACATTACAAGCAACCAAAAGTAAAGAGTGCAAAGGTCAAAACAACAGCCTCCAGACAGGAGAAGTAGTAAAATATATTCCTGTGGCTTTAGAATATTCATTGATGTAAAACAAAAATATGTGCATGACGGCATCTCTGTGTGTGTACTGTATAAAATCAGTGTGTGTCTGCAAGTCTGTGTGTGTGTGTGTGTGTGTGTGTGTGTGTGAGAGAGAGAGAGAGAGAGTGAGGACAGGCAGTGCTTCCAGATCCACAGGGACTGGACTGAGAGCAGGTGTACTGCTTCTTCCCACAGCCTTGCCAGGCCGCGCAGCCACACTGTGCCAGCAATGTCCCGGCTTCAACACCCATCTCTCCCTCTCCCTCCGTCCTTCCTTATGTCTCTCTTTTTTTCTCTCTCCCCTCCCTCCATTCCTCCTTACCTTTCCCGTCTACCTCCGCTCTCTCTCTCTCTTTGTCTCTTTCTCTCCCTCCTTCCACCCCCCTCCCTTCCCTTTTTCATTCCTTTTTCATTCACCATCCCCTCTCCCTGCTCCCAAAATCAGCTAAATCCCACGCTCCCCTTCATATCCTTCTCCCCCCCCCCCATTTGCATTTCCTGCCGGTGCCCAAACCCAGCCAAATGTCCTAAGGACAGTCTGTGGGCTCTTCCCCCACCCAAAAGGAACCCCCGTTATTATCATAGTTACTTTATTTATCATTAATAATAATGTGATATTTTATTAATCCCTGGAGGGAAAGTCTCTTTTTGCTTCCCCTCCACAGCTACAGAACAGCAAGACAGAGCGGAATAGCAACCCCAGCTTGAACCCGGGTCATTTGTTTGAAGGATTATCTCCCCATACTCCATCCTGCTGCCCAGTCATCCAAGTGAGTATGTTTAAATACACAGTAATAATTAAATCTTAACCAGATGAAGGCAATACACTGACTATTGAAATGGTCATGCACTGTAAACAACTTTATCTGATTATCTTAATCAGAGAAATGTCATTACCCAGTTCACACATCTAGATTTTTACTCGATATTTTGATTTACGGAGGCATGTGAACACTTTAGTCAGACTTATTTAAGTGTTTTCAACTGCACATGTCAGAGGTCACCAGACGCAATAACCCCAATGTATTTACAAAGCAAACAACATGGCACAGTGCAGTGGAGTGGCGAGCGGTAGACCGATGATTAAATGAATCCATGTAAACCGGGTTATTACAGAAATCGCATTACTTTGAACCATGTAAACCCTGTAATCGACATATTGCCCTAAGCTGATTACTCCCAGTAATCAGAGTATTGATGTGCATGTAAACGTACTCGGTGATACACACAATCTTACGATTGTTTACGATCGTGTGTCATTTTACCCTTTGTACAGTTTGCCACTTTACAGCCTCAGGAACAATGTCTGTGTTTCACAATGCTGATAAATTATTTTGTGTTTGTTTCACTCATGTACTTGGCGAATAAAGGCCTTCTGATTCTGACTAGTATGTTTAAAGAGTCTGGGTCCTGGGGCACGATTTTACTCAATTTGTCTCCGGGCTGGGAACGTAAAAGCCCTGCTCTGTCCCATTTCTTTCCCCTGGTTGTCTTTTCCCTTGATGCTTTCTCTCTCACTTTGTCCTGTCATCCAAGCCCCACCCTTTTAATACAACCTCTCTAAGCTCCCCGTCGTCCTCCAAGCCCACACACACATATTAAAACCTTCCAACAGTCACAGCCACCTGGTTTATAGCTTCGCTCCATCTTCACCACATGTTATCGAAACACCCCTTTCCAACACACACACACACACATATGCGTGCATGCACACGCAACACTCTCATGCACTCTAATTTATCCCCACAAGCCAGACACCCCCAATCTAATCAACCCTTCTACCATATTCAACCTCTGCTCTGCTCATCTACACCCCGCTACATCGCCAACATCCCTCTTCCCTCTCTCTCTCTCTCTCTCTCACTCACACACACACACACACACACACACCACAGATGCATACCCACCTATCATCGCCAATCTACCGCTCCCTTCCCACCACATCAAGCCTTCATTTTACACCCCTACAGTGGTCCCTAGCACCTGTTTTGACTTTATCTCCATATTGACCTCCATTTTTCTTTACTTCCTATCATCCAGGTCATCTGTCTTTACTGCCAGCATCCCCATGAATGGCTGCCGCATCAGAAAGTTGTGCTGTCTGTTCACGCAGGATTGGCTAATCCGCAATCTGGCATGTCTGTGGCGTTGAAATACAGCGTAAACAATTCAACCGTCACTATTGCTCATCCTGGGGAAGGTGAGCATGCGTGACTAATTTAAATCGTTATGATTTTATGGATAAAGTTAGGGCTTTGATATCAGCAAGGGACCTCGAGTTTTAAATGCATGCTTAGCTTTCCATACTTTTCAGGTAAACATCTTTGTTGAATCAGATATGATTAGATTCTATTCACTGCCCCAGCCATAGTGACCCGAAGAGGCATGATTCAAAGCTTGCCAATCTTTGCTCCTGTTCCTATCTCTGCCTCAATGCTGCCCACACATAAATGGGTAATTGGTCAAATGCAGGAGAAAAAAAAAAGGATACACAGAAATTGGCCTTTCATGTTGGTTTGGATGACCTGTTTCTCATCTTTGCACACTGCCAGCAAAATGTCAGTGTGGCTTGTGTCCGAGAAGTTATACAATGTGTGTATGTGTGTGTGTGTGTGTACTGTATATGTGCACATGCCTCTGAGTGAAGGATCATGCGTGTGTGAGCATGTGTACAGAGGGGTTGAACAGTCCATTTGTGAATCATCTGTGTCGCTGTCTCTGGCATGCAGATGCTCCTTTGGTGTGTGTGTGTGTGTGTGTAATATGTGTGTCCATTTATTCATACATGCTTGTGCTTCTGCGGTTTCAAAGATGAACAATAAAGGGAGGACACAATCTCGTGGGCGCTGCTTTATTACTTTTGGCTCATTTCGCGGCATAAACAGTTTGACAGCGTGATTCCATTTCGCTTGGCTCTTGCTGCCGTTATCTGATGTTAAAATGAAAACAACTTCATTTGTTTCTCGCTTGCCAATCGGCATGTTTTTTCCCTTTTCCTCCCAAAACACTCTTCCCTGAGAGAACTGGGTTTTAATAAAGAGAACATGAAGCCTTGTTTATGACTGTGTGGTACACCACCATATTAATCATTCTGTTTGCATCACAGGAGTAGAAAAGTATTTTTTGTCAGTGTCTTGTACGCTAGATGTTTTATTTATTTATTTATTTTTTTCTAACACAGTGTCTTGGCTTCTTTTTTTTTCTCCAAGAATAAAAGAGACCCACTATACAGACCTTCCTCTTGCAGCCATGTCATGCTCTGAATAAATCTGTGACCTGCTCAGCAAAAGGTAAAGGTGTCTTTCCTCATGCACCCTGAGGAGTTTCTCTGTCTTTTTGTCAGAAAATATAAATCTTTAAAAAAGTTGACCAGGATCACTATGGCATCTTGATACAATACTGCCACCACCACCATCGCCACTACTACTGCTACTACTATTACTCCTACTAATATTACTATTACTACTACTAATGATGTATGTTAGAACAGAAATGGCACAAGTAACAGTCATATTAATATAACAATACACATATACATAAAAATGATAACACCAAGAGTTGAAAGTACACTTTTATCACACCATCAAATTGAAGTCAAAAGGACAACTCATGTTTCTGGCTCGTTAAGGCTGTTGCTGGGCTCCCAACAAACAAATTAACAATATTGCTTTAGAATAATGAGAACAATAACAACTCAACATGTAAATGGCAATTTTATAAAGGATGAATTTTCAGCTGTGTCCTAAAAAAACATGATACATCTAGCCTGAACGCGGGCATTAGGATTCACAGGATCGCTCCCAATGGGCATTAACAGGCTGTTTGTGTTTCAAAACATTGAGTGATTAATTACAGACGCAGACCTCCAGGGTCAGGGTGACTAAATCCCATTTAGAGCAGCTTCATGAGTGAGGGGTCACCAGGTGTTCAGGTGGTGATGAGGATGCAGGTAGGAGGCAATGCTGAGGGTAAGAACATCATTATAACTGATTAAATCATTATAGTGTGTAGTGTAATTGATAGAGAGACTGATGTATGTCCGTGTGTGTGTGTTTGTGTATCTGCGCACATATTTTTATGTACTTGTGTGTTCGGCGTGTTATAGACGGGGTAAAAATGTAAATGAGGAAGTTATCTGTGAGAAAGCGAGAGCTGCGTTTATTCCCAGGCTCATACTGAATACCAATATGCCTGTCAAGATATTACAATGCAAAGCATCATGCCACGAGTTCCTCTTCACAGCAGCTCTACACGCAGTGAGGAAATTAGATAGTTATTGTAGAGTGATAGGTAAAACCAATATCTAGCTGAGCTATATTCCTACCAATTGGTCTTTAGATATTAATAAGATGCTGCTGTTTTGGTTACGTTAGCCACAAACTGAATGATTCTGCCTTCAACAGGAATTGAAATATGAAAAATTGCAGGAAAGGGCAAAAAATTTGACTAATATGGCTGCCAGTTGCTGGTGGATAGTGTTTAGAAGACTATTAAAATCAAATGAAAGCACAGGTTTCCATTCCTTACCTCTTTATTTCATCATATTAAAGCTAATATGCCTTTCCCATGTTTGCCGTGCAGTGATGTGGAGAATATGAATCAGCTTTTAATGATTTTCTTTTGTACTGTAGCTTGCTATCTTTATAGTTCCATATAACTCAAAGGGTAAAGCAAAGAATAAAAATGTAATTCCCTCAAGATACTCCCATGCTATAAATACATACATTCATGCACTATGAGGCACTTTTTAAATTAAAAACCTCCAATGTCAGGTATAGTATTAAACGTTATATCAGCATAACAATGTTATGACAATATGACATCAACATTGCTGTTTTCACTGGCGCCAGGTCCAAACAGTCCCAGTTATAGAGAATATGAGTCAGACTAAACAGCGTCAGTCTCGGGTATACATGGTGTGAAAAGCAAGTTCAAGATAAACATTTTATGATTTCACTTTTCAGTAGAGGAGATACCTTTTCCCTCACCAGGTGATTACTCTGAGGTCTTACCAAGCTCCCCGGGGAGGAGAGAGATTTGAATAACAGTCTACCGCTGATTTCACGATTCACTACCTCTCCCCTATTTGTTAAAGTGCTGCAGCTATTTTTGTGCTGATGCTCCTTTAGTGTTTTTTTCCTTTTTCTGTCATGCTTGTGTTCTCTCTCTCTCTCTCTCTCTCTCTCTCTCTCTCTCTCTCTCTCTCTCTCTCTCTCTCTCTCTCTCTCTCTCTCTCTCTCTCTTCAAAAGGCGTCTGAAGACTGAGTGGAGTGTGGGTGCAATGCTAAAGCAAAGAAATACATCTCAGCATCTGCATACATTGCTTACCCCAAAATGGATTTATTAATATTCTTTGGCATAATGTAAAATGAGCTACTGTAGTGAATAAAACAATAAAGTCTTACACTTAGTTCAGCGGAGGGAAAGATAGATAGAGATGAGCCGCCGTTTAATTTCCTCGCAGAAAATATTTGGCTTGATCATCTCCACATGATGAGCGTTTTATAAGGGATTGGCTCTTGCAATTGCTGAAATTAAAGATCCACTTTTTTTTTGCCAAACTTAATAGTGTTATTCCACTTTCACGGCCATCTTTACCCACTCTATGGAACGGCCCGCTAGTCAAAATGAAAAGTAGCGGTAAGCTGCGTTTCTAATGAAGATTCTCCACTGATGCATCAGATACATCATGAATCAATGGCTGGATTTTAACAGGAAAAACCCAAAGTGTGTGAAATTAAACTGTCCAGAGATGAAAATCAGCATGGTTACACACACACATGATGATGAGCCGTAATAAACCGGAGAACAGAGAGTCCAGCTTGCCTAGGGTTGTCCAGGGACTGGGACAGTTTAATTGAGGTTGTATTAGGGACCTGGAGGGAGGAATTAAACTTGTCAGGCTAATCATCCTAATGATTGGCCTTGGGTCACAGGAGACCAGGCAGCCATTCTCATCCATCCCCATCAGGAAGGCAGGGTCACTGTTTGATGGTCGCACGGGGAGGAAAGTCAGCCGAGGACTCCTCCGCAGTCAAAAACCAGGCCAGCAAGAGAAATAGATGGTAACGTTGATTAGCTTTTAATTAACTATCATCATACTGGGTTGCCATATTGTCCCACCAAGACTCAGAAGACTGCTTTGAGTCTGTGGAGGGATAATTTAACGGGTCGTCCAAAGCGCTGCTGTGAAACTTTTCGCAATACTTATGTACAATCAAACGTCTTTTTATGGGAATGGGAAGGGAAAATACATTGTTTCTTTGCAATCTACTACACATTTTGTCTTTTCTGTTTCATTATTATGGTTTTATTGAAAATAGCCACCAAATCTTGCTTTCCTTTTGAAGTCTGTTTATGTCCCTGGGGTGTGAATAACTTAGTTGTGCTTCTTTCCCTAAATCATGCATATTTGAGAGAAGAGAAAGCAATGAAACGGCTTGTTTGCATTTAAATTAGACTCTTACACCAGCATCTATTCGAGAATAATCTTGCAAGCCTATCAAGTAATTCCATGATAGTGTAAACTGTATGTATGTATTATACTGTAGCAACATACTAATGATCATCATTAGCTAAGCAGATACTCACATGCACAAAACAATTGTGAGGACACCAGTGCTTACTAAAGTCTATTTGAGCATCTTACCCCAATCACCTTTGTCATCTTCACATCTGCCTGAATGAAAATAAACCAGTAAGCCTTTGCCTGTCTGTCTGTGACATTTTACACATAAGTCCTGACCCTGATTAGCACATGTTTAATAAATAACGTTCCTGAATATGGTTATGATGAGAGGATGACAGTGTGGATTCTGTCAGCAAATCCTGTTGACACTGCAGTAGTTAGGACCGGGATTTATCACCTGCTGACACATTCTGATGGAGCCAGAAAAGCATGAAATTGGAAATAAACCGTTGGATGTATTGATCTATTTCCATCCTGTGCTGGTAAACAGGTCTCTGTTGAATACTGAGGCAGGTTTTGCATTTATGCTGAATATTTGAATATGAATGCAAGAAAGAGTGTCAGTGGGGCATTGCCACAACTTCAACATAGCTTCACAAACTAGTAAAATTGTAAGAGAAAAACTTTTTTTTTTTCTAGAATGATGAAACCCAAAAATGTTGAGATCTGAGCTTCCTCTAAACTTATTGCTCAACTTTCATGTATAATTACACAAGCTGCCAACTGTGTACTCTAATGTTAAACATTGTGAATGTAACTGTAACCTTGCAGGAACTGTGTTTTTATTTAATCAAAAATATATGTTCATGTAACTGAATTATTAGTCCTGCTTTTAAGCAATATATTATTGACAGATATCTCATTACATTGGAATTGGTGAGAGTCAACTGCATGTTCAGAAAATTTGAACATATTGTTCTGAGTCAAATATTACTGATAGAGTGGGCTAAGACACGTACCATGTAAAAGTTGCATACCCCTCTTTCTCCCAGTCTTTCCTGTCTCTCTCTACTTTGAGCTATCTAATAAAGGCAAAAATGCCAAATAAATAGTTTTAAAATTATAACTGATGCCAGAGGGAGATAATCTGTAATCCACTAGAGAGAGAGACAGAGAGAGACAGTATTGTCAACCAACCAGCTAAGCCAAGGGCATCTTTCTCCCATCTAGATGACTATCCCTTATCCCTGCAATTATGTGTGCATCCCCCCATATCACAGTGATCTTTAACTGGGGGGAAATTAAACAGGCTTTTTATTGCTGTTTTGGCCCTCTGTATCACCGGGCCGAGTTACTCCATTACCCCTTTTTAGCACAGTGTGCAGCATTACAAAGGTGAAATCAGAGATACAGCAGGAGGTCACAACAGGGATAAACAGGAGTTTTCTTCTGAAAAAGTGAAAGTTTGAACAGCAGCTGCAGGCGGCATTGTGGGTAGAGAAACTGTCCTTCAACCAGAGGACCTGGGTTCACTTCCCAGTGAACTTCAGCATCTTTGAGCAAGACAACAAATCCCTAGCTCTGCAGCTGAAACTGTGCACTTTGGAGTGGGCCGAGTGAAAAGAGAAGAGGATCAATGAAGTATTACATTATTATTATTGTCATCTATTACTATCATCACATTAGCTGTAGAAAGTGGTGTGATGTTGGCATATGCTCACTGTCATGATAAATGGCCTCAAAAGAACATTTCTACTTTTCAAATGCCCATGTTCAGCCCAGTGTTCAGGACTTTACACATTTATAACATGAATGGAATATAACAAATTGAAACAAGAAAGAGGGCTAGAAATTCAGCTACAAGTGTCACTCCAAAATGAATTATTCACCAATTGAAAAAATAAATAAATAAATAACACCTATTCAAAGTTATTGGTGCCATGAAAGTAAGTTACTATTTGAAGGCCTTTGCTTACAGTTAGTTGAGTTGTCAGAATCATTAACTGATGAATTTAAGCTATTTTTTTTTCTTTCCAAAATTGATATATTCAGGGGTAGCAATAAAGAAATGTTCCTATGCCTGCATCAATCCTGCAACTATCCTACCACTGAAATGGCCACTGCAGTCTTCTCAAATGTTATGGATAGAACTGAATAGGCGTATTACAGCACTTATCTTTCAAACTAGTACTTGCCAGGCCATTAAGGTGGAGCAACAGCACTTATCTTTCAAACTAGTACTTACCAGGCCATTAAGGTGGAGCAACAAAACAGAAGTAGAGCAGCAAACATGCAGTCAAATGTTGGACTTCTACAATGGCTACATCTGTAGTATTTTGGATTTTAAACCTTCAAAAACTCAAACCCTTTATCACATCATTTGGATTTTTTTAAGGTAATGAATTGAAGAATGTGTCCTTACGGTCCATATCTTGCTAAATCTTCAGTTCTCTTCAGTTCTCTGGGTCTGCAGGGCCCAGTGCTGTCACATATTACTGCTTAGGCTTAGGCTGTGAAATGGAGACATCAGTATCACATCCCACAGCATTAATTTTTATGAGGCATTAATGAACGTCAGACCAGTGAGAGACACTGACCAGAAAATGTGGCTTGTCCAAATTATCATAGGATATTAATACAAACATTGTTACTTTGGTCGTGCCCAAGTGTTTCAATTCAATTATGACATCTTGACATCAATTTAATAATAACAATATAACATTGAAAATGAGAAAAAGAGAATGAAATGGAGAGGAAAAGAAAAAAAAAAGAGGAATGATAAACAATGTGCAAATAGGGAAACACAGTGTGACCAAGATGTGTAAATTGGGTACTTGACCTAGATGAAGGTAATGTAGGTTACAAACCTCTCCTGCAGAGACTATAAGCGCTTCTTGTCCTAATGAGATGCAAGATGCAAAACAGCAGGGCAGCCAAGGACAGGGACAGGACAAGGCCACAGCTAGCGCAGTTTGAGATAATTGGAATGGATTTTTAGCCCTTTTTGATGTGTGTGCTAAGTACGTTAAACCTAGAAAATATGCATGATGAGTGTCAGGAATCAAGATTTCGATTAGATCTATTAAAATGTGGCTTTGAGGGGAATAATGTCATTTATCTGTTGTTTTACTGAGCGTAAAGGAGAATTGAATATGCAAATGACTGAGCGATGTTTCGCACTTAATGCTCAAGGAGAAACCTTGAAATATGCATCAATGTGAGAGGCTGGTACAAAACAAAGATCCATTAGAAATCACAGTACAGCAGAGATATGTGTATCCACACCTTACAAACTGCAAACAGAATTTGTGAAAAATACTGTAATATGAAAATACTCTGTCAATTGTGTGGAATTGTTGGAGATTATTTAAGAATGTGTGTGCACACATGGTTATTTTATTTATTTTATTGAATAAGCTTTGGTCCAAACACATTTCAACTTTCTGAACATTTCATTTTCTTGACCAGCCTCGATTCCTAAGGGTTTGGATAAACAAGCTTCTGCAGGACTGCACTTGATCTCCACATTTAATCTTAAATGGGAATACCACTCAAGTCAAGGATTTGCAGGTCCCTAAGATTCCTAAAACCTTATTCCAATTCAAATCCAATTCAATTATTTGATTATTTTTTAAATCCTAAGGACAAGTTGCTTTCTATATATCCCACCTATTGCTGCAATGACATTTATCATTCAGCTAGCAATCAGTTAGCAGACATAACAGACAGATGGTATATGGCAATGTGGTTGTTCAGGGTCTGTATCTAGTTTTACAGTCTATGTGCAGCAAGTAAACGCTGGCACAATATGTCTTCATATCTGCCAATAAAAGTGTAATTTTACTCAAATACCTGACATCAGGCATCAGAAAGGTGCTGCTGATATTGCCCTGGAAAGTAATCTGCACTAAAATTTAGTTGAATTTCCCTTTAAGGACTCATATTGTCTTTTCAACACTGAGGTATATTTTCCCAACAGGGGCAAAACTTGCCAGAGAAGCAGTTTAATTTATCCTTGAAAACCCAGACCAATCTTCAGGTTGGCAGCACTTGCTGGAAACAGGGCAGAATGTCCTTTCTTTCGTATAAATGTCAGTCGAATGGATATCTGTATTCAAAACGTTGCGTGACCATTGGTCTGTTCAATTGGAAAAGGTCATAGGGACTCTAATGAGGTGCCTGCTGGGAAAATAACAAGCCCCCTACGCCTCGATAGACACCTCCCCATGTCAGAGCAGGTCAGCCGCAGTAAGATGGAAACGCTTCACCTCGGAACGGATGGGAACATTGTGGAAAATGGGACTCCTATTTGTTTTCATATATGACCTCTTCCTATCTGTCATATATGCCGATGTCTGTTTCAGTGTATTAAGATAACGAGGGATTTGAAAGCTCTACTGCCTAATTTCCACAAGATGAGCGCAAAAACCAAGAAAAATTAAAAGAACCATACAATATACTCTCCTCAAATCTGATAAAATACTGTAATAATATACCTTGATCCTAAACTTCCAACAGGCTGGGAACATTAGCTCTCTTATTTAAAGTCCAAGGTGTCTCAAAGTCACTAAAAATGGATCAATATAAAGGAAAATTAATTCTTACGGCACATCAAAGTTCATAAAAGTTTAATGTTGCAGAAAGTATCCTCACTAGTGCCCTTGATTACCTAACGGGTAATAAGTACCTCAAGCAGATACAAGCCAAGGGTCATTATTTTCCAATACAGAAAGTCATGGGAGGAGCAGACCATCTTCATTATATCTTCCGATGTCATTGCAATGCATATGGATGAGTCCTGGACTGGACAATTCTAATGCATGTAGGATGAGGTGAGTTGAAGGCTTATTGATTAATCATCAGAGTACATTGTCTAATGGTAACAGTTACCCTCCTTGTCCTTGATTACGTATTTAAAGGCATACTAAGCAGGATTTTCCCCCTTGAAATAGCATAAACCCATCCAAAAATTATTCTACTCAATCATTACTTATTTGTAATTGGTAGTAATTGGTAGTCAGTGACAGTGACCCTGCCTTCTGCCTGGATTTTCTTATGTTCGGGGCGTTTCTGGGAGTTTTGGCAGTGGGTGTGTCCACCTGCAACCAAAACCACTGCTGAATTGCTTTATCTCTAAAAGCCACACTGGCTACGGTGGTGGTCCTGAACTAATACAGAGTAAATGAATTTCTGGTCAGAGCTAGTGTCGTGAGCTAGCTAGCTACCATTGTTAGTGTAGCTTCGTTGTGGTAGAAAAGCTGATACCTAGCTAGCTAGCTAAGTTAAGCGGCACATACCTGTCCAACAGAAAACAGGCCAACACCACATATCACTCTTGATCCCCATCCTCTCCTTCAATACTCGCCAACGGGTGAAAGCCAACCCCAGATTCACTCTTGTTTTGGAACAAGCCTTAATTGTCTGCTTGGCGTTTCACCTCACAGTACTTTTTTTTAAAAGCTTTTTTACTGTTTTGTACCATTCTGCCAACCGGGTTCAGGGGGCGTGTGCTTCAGGGGGGGCGTGTTATTGAGCTAGGGAGGAATCAACTTCGAAAGGGGAAATCCTACTTGCCTTTACCAGTTGCACTTAACAGAATGAGCCTAAACGTTCTCCTATGTTGTTCCCTGGTCTGATCTTTGCCCTGGCAGATCATATCAAGATGCTTGAATCAAGCCCCTTTGTACTAAAATGTGGGCAGCAATGCCTTTTTTAAAACAGACCCTTTGAATTTTGGACAAAGCGATGATACTTTACTTTTCTTCACATAGTTTGAGCAATGTCAAAATGTCAACCGAAAGTAAGTCTTCTCTTGTCAAATATAAAAGTTGAAAATAGCTGAAATAGTTCACTGTGTTTACAATATCAATGTCCACAAAGGCGCGCCCATGGCCACTGCAACGCTTTCTAATGCATTCAGGTTAGGTATGGTGTCTCTAAAGCCCTGGAGAGGAAATGTGGTTTTCCTCCTCCCATGGGTACTTAACACACTGTCAAAGAGCCGCTATGCAATCCCTTTGACATTCAAGAAAGCACTTATACAAAAGCACACAAAGGCTGCTGTCATGTGTAAGAACAGACACAGGACATGCCAGAAGAAGTGTGCGGGGAAAACCACATGGGGAGACTGTATTCTTTGCCTGTGCATGATACTGTAACTGGCAGGGATGTGTTGAATGTGTGTGTTGGTGTGTCCACATGTGCTTTATGTGTGCTTGTGTGGGCATTGTGTGTGCTTAGGATTGCAGTGAGAGACACGCAAACAGAGAGAGTGGGAGAGAAAACAACAAAACGCAGGTTGAATAAAGGTGAGAGCGCAGTGGGTGGAGGTGAGGCGGGCTGAGGCAGTTGTCTTCTCCTGCAGGTTTTTGTGATGAATGTGGCAGTCGCTATGCTTTTTGATGTCCCTCCGTCATGGCTGACGGATTGTGGGGGAGTGGAGCATTCTGGGTTGTTGACACCACACAGCACACAGTGGACTTGATGTTTGTTGACAGTCTGTCACATTGCCGTTACAATGAACCTTGGGTGGTGAGACAGGAAAAAAGAAAGGTCTTGAAAGAGCAGAAATAGGGTCTTGCTTTCAGCTGCACAATGTGCACCACTGTACTTATATGATCTTGAGATATTCCTTGAGCAACAAGGGATCTATGAAGTGTAACGCGACTATATGGAGTTCAGAGCTGACTTTGTGAAATAAACTTAAAATACAGCCCCTTTTGACTTTATCTTCATGCTTTACGAAATCACTTTGGCTTTTGAATCCTTGTAATAAAAACTGTGAACCCAATAACACCCTAAACATATGAGCAGATATGAACCCAATAAAACTGTGTGGCTCCCTATACAGCCAGTGTGGCTCAACATAAATGTTTGCTTTTTTCTGTCCACTTTATCCTTGATGAAATTGCATGCTTCATATTGGCACCACAGTAATGCAAGTGAGTGACAGGTTGGCAGAAGGATAGAACAATAGACAAACGGATGGGAGAAAGGGACATTCATTTTCCCAGAGAGAGACAGGTTTAGGCCAAGGTCCAGCTCCCCAAATACATCATTAGTACTCAAACATTTTTTGCTCACTGACCTACAATGGAACAATGATGATGTTAGTGCAGAAATGTGTTTGGGAAGGGTTTAGTGGGGTGACCCACTTCCTGCTGAAAGATGCTAATTCAGAGTTCAACTCAGGCTGAACTTTGACCCCAACCAAATTAAAACTGAGTCATAATCCTTTAGGATGAGGATGTTCTGGGACACCCAGCATTTTTACAGAAACTGTCTCTCTCTCTCTCTCTCTCTCTCTCTCTCTCTCTCTCTCTCTCTCTCTCTCTCTCTCTCTCTCTCTCTCTCTCTCTCTCTCTCTCTCTCTCAGGGTGTTTCTGCAAAAGCAGTAAGACAATGTCATTTCCTCTTTATGTGCAATTCTGTCACCTGCCGGAATAGATTTAATGCCAGAATGAGCACAACACCATTGACTCAGCTACTCATCTTCTGGCTTTGAGTTGCTCTCAATTTTAAAAGAAGTGATTTTGATAAATTGGTGATATTGGTATTGGTGAATTGGATGGCTTGATTTGATATTGCCATCAGGTACAAGTGAGTAAAAAAATATTTTCATAGAACTTGAGTATAACTGAAGCAATATTGCATTTAAAGATTGACCAGAGAGCAAAACAATGCAGAGAAGTTTTACCTTTTACTATGAGTTTGTATTTGACATTGTTATTAATTGAACTCCTAACTTAGATATTATCCCTTAACTGGTGTCATGTGATTCACAGCACCTTTTTAACTGTTAAACTATGAATAATCATCCCGGTGCTGACTGCTGTGAAGATAATCTAATCTATATGCAAATTCCTCACAGACACAATAAGGATGATGCCTCTATATACATTATTAATGAGATTCAATACACACCAAGAAAAAGTAAAAAGCTGATGATCACAGTATGCCTTAAGAACTTTAAACTGACTCCTCAAAGTAAAAGCCCCTTTGAAGCGGAGGAAGGGATAAGTAATGTTGATTGGGACTTATGCTCGAGTACAAAGAAAAGTTCTCATACCTTCATAAACAGTTTAATCATGTCAGAGAATTAAAGTTAGTTTCTGTTGCCTTTAATTTATAGAATAAAACTAGTTTGCATGTGCATGCACACACATGGGACCATGTGGATGCTGTAAAAAAAATCCCAAATTACAAGATTCAATTGAATTTGATGGATATTCACAGTCCCTCCTTTCAGAAGATTGTGCAGCAGATACACATTAAAACTGACTTTCCTACTGTCCTTATTTCTGCAGCAGACAACGGGGCGTTTTGATCAAATATTCATTGCAGAGAGAATTGACGCAGCAGTGCCCTCCTGCCGGGAGAGGAGTTTTGTTTTGGGTGTGTGGGGGTGGGGTTAAAACGCAGGCATGCCGCATAGTTGAAAACCATGCTGGGGAAGGCTGCGTACAAACTTCAACTTTGTACCACGGGCGTTTAAACTAAGTCATTGGAATTGATACAGAGGTCAAGCATGTTTGGTATGAAATGCACCAGCACCGACCTCGCATGCAAGCTGAGACTGAATTTATTTCCGGTAATATAATTTGGGTCCTCTCACCGTCCACATTTTGAAACTGTTTGATACTTGTTTCATGCCTGTCTGAGACTTTGATATTGTGAAGAATGGATTACCTCTACCAGCGCTCATTCTCCTTCCTGCCCTTTATCTCTTCCTTACTCTCTCTGCCTCTGTCAGGTTGCGCACACATAGACATATCACACGTTTCTCTCTCTGCTTCTCTCTCTTTCCCTGTTTCTCTCTATCCAAGTACTTTCATCATGGCATTAATTATTATCAAAGAAATGCAAGCCTTATATGCCTTTACATAAGCCATAACCCTTACATCATTTCAGTTCTAACTTAATTCACATTCACATGATCTGTAAAGCACCAGTCAAGGGCAGATTGTGCAGCTGAATCACTTGATGCATGCTGTTCATCATGGTAATTAAAATGGCTTGTTGAGTTAATCTCATTAACTAAGTACACGATCGGTCATTATAGCAGCATGGTAGAAGTACAGTAGTTGGGGAAAATGAATAAGACCATTGACTGCATCTAAGCCAGTGAGATTTGTGGACAGCATTGAAAGAAATAAGCTTTTGCTGCTTTGATAAATGCTAACACAGTGATTCTCAACCTTTTTAATGCTGCGACACACCGATACGTGAGACTTAAAAATTCCAAGGATCACCTGTATATCCAGGGATTGAATTTAAGGATTTACAGCACAAGTCCAGTAAGTTTAGTTGGCTCTCACCTCCATATCTCCTCATTTGGCTCCCATTCAACTTCTGACTATTGAGGACACATTTGCACTGGTTTAGACCAAAATGCAAACCATGGGTTAATGGAATAGCACAATGTTCATCTCTGTGAGTCGCTGACAAAGCTCATATTATTTGACCGTGTCTATCTGTCCTTGAGCAAGACAGTGAATCCCTACCTGCTAACTCAATGTAAAGTCTCGCTGGATAAGAGCATCAGCTAAATGTGTTAGATGTCAAGGCATGCCTGAGTTCACCCCGCTGTACACCACTTTGCGCTGGCACATCGTTTGAGAACCACTGAGCTAATAAAGAAATCCAAATCATGTTATACCCGCACAGGGGCGGATTTAGTGATTTGGGGACCCTAGGCAAAGGCAAGCATGGGGCCCCCTGACTCCCAACTCTCTCGCTTTTTAATCCATCTTTTCTATGTATAAACTTGGGTAGCTTTGCTTATTTTATTTTTTTTTAACTTCTCTCTCAGATACGGATGCAGTGGCAAAGAAAATTAGCTTAAAGTCAAGTGGTAAAATCTCACTAGAAGTTGTATAGCCCACTTTCCTGACAGAGAAATGGGGGGGAGGGGGTGGCCATGACTCAAGATTGAAATAATTTATTGTAACAAAAAGAGGGGTGTTTTTCAATAGTAAATTGATTAAAAATAAGTTTACATTAGTTCTATTCTCGTCTTTTGTGGGGCCCTCTGGCTGCTGGGGCCCAAGGCAGTCACCTCCCTTTGCCTAATGGTAAGACCTTCTACATACACTTCTTATGTGCTGAATTGTCTGACTAAGCCCATATTTAGCCAGAACATTACCCAATTAAGTCTTGGCTAATCCAATCACGTGGTCCGCCATGGTTTGGAACAGCACCAGATCTTTTGTCTTTGGTGGAAATGAGCAGAACTTTGCGACACCTAGTATCGATTTCCTTTATGAAAAGTGTTCCATTAATGCAAGGAATGCTTTGACATTTTAAACAAGAAAGTGTCAGTTTCAAAGTTCTCGGAGAGGCATTAAATGTGGATCGATGTGTCGTGCGGGATATAAGGCTCCGATGAGGGACAGCTCTAAGAGTGATTAGTTTGATGTGCCTCCGCCAGACAACAACGCTTGATAAATTGCCAAGTCTGTGTCATTACCACCGCCGCTCGTCTTTAATCTTGATTCTTGCCAGTTACATCAAACTCCCTCTAAACCACCTCCCACGACCCCCTCCCTCCCTCCCTCACTCCTCTGGCCGCCAAGACTGATATCAAAAGAGAATAAGAAATAACTGCGCTGATATTGAAGGAGGAGATGCAGTGCTACATTAGGAGGCCAGACGCAGTATAAGAAGGCCGGTCATCAGTCATTCTGCGGATGCGTCCGGAGTCGACCCATGGGTCTTTTATCTGCTCTCTGCCTCCCCTCCTGATCAAACACAACAGGCACTCCAAAACAAACATTCGTCTATCCTGTGGGACAGTCAACCCTTCTGGGTCACAACTCGGATGAAAACGACCTTGACGCGCACTGGGTCTGCAGAAGCAAATGCTCGGCATGAATTATACAATGGCCAGAGAGACCTAATGAAGCCTTCATAGAGTGTTTGAGTAACGTAATGAACCATGCGTACAGTGGACAAGCAAGGTATGACTGAATCAATAGTCTATTTCAGCAGACACTGTTGACAGTATACTTCCTTATCAACAAGGCTCATTTGGAAGATGACGACGAAACGAGCTGCAGGATTCTCTTTTTGTCATATTTGCCGTTTACTTGTGCTGTGATTATGTGTGCTTTAGTGAGTCGATTCTGTACCCTTCTCTTAACTTATCTTAAAGTGATGGGAGGCAGGCGTGGACTGTCCCCAGGCCACATAATGGACAGACAAGGACTTGGCGCCCTTGGTTTCTTCCTTTGCTCTGTGCCAAGTGCGGCAGGAAGTGCACAGAGGGTGTGTGTATATGTGTGTGTGTGTGTGTGTGTGTGTGTGTGTGTGTGTGTGTGTGTGTGTGTGTGCGTGTGTGTGTGTGTGTGTGTGTGCATGTGTGTGTATGTATATGTGGCTGCCTGTCATCATCCTATGTCTCGAGGGGGGCTGATAAATCGAACATGCTCTCATGATAAATTGGCAAAGTGAAGCCTCACAAAGCGCTTAATAATCACTGCTAATTGCCCCATTCATTATCGTCTGATTGGGGAGTCGCATAAGGGTCTTTGCTACATGGGAGCGACAACAAAGAAAATCGTGCACGCTGCCATATGAGCCAGATCTGTTGTCACCCTGCTTTGAAAAGATCTACAGCACATACAGGATAGACGATGGGAGAGCAACTCACTAACGACAGAAGCACATTACACGACTGCATGTTGCAGGACATCTCACATATACCGAGCTACCGAGCTACCGAATCCCGTCTTGCATCAAAATAGTGCACACACTTTAGGATGAGGCAATAACGTGAGTTTGCACATTACAAGAGTCAACGACAAGGGACTGCATAGTCTTGCGTGGGCCAGGCTTCAAACAGGAGTTGAAGAATCGTAGGTCTTGCCTCGCGGGGCTAGAGCCCGCGAGACGGAAAGCCAAATGGGTCATTAGCGCCAACAACAACAACAATGGATGGATGGAATATTTGTTTGTATGTATATTCATGTGTGCCGATGGACAGAAGAAAAAGAAGGAGAAGAAGAAGACTAGGGTTTCTTTGTAGCCATGTTTCCCAGGTGTGCTTTGCAGTAAACAGAGTGATGACATATCCTGCTGCAATCTAATTGGCCAATGTGACAAATCACCTTGTTGTACCGCTCAAGCATTCACACCATGATGATATTGTTTTTTGTCGGTGCATGAGTTTTCAGACCAAAATGGAGGCTGATTACTCTTCTCTATTACAGGAGCTATCTGAGGAGATGGCCTTTGTCAAATAGTGCCGGGTTCTTCTGGTGATAAGTTCCACAAATGAAGCAGTGAAGCTTTCTTCAAACTTTAATTTGATAGGTTGAAAATGTTATATTGTTGTCTCTGCATCCAAAAAAATCTGCATTGGGAACGTATACATTCTATATTCTCTTGTTTGTGATCACTTTTTTAATTTGAAGATTCAAAGATACAAAGATGCAAAACAGCCTCTCTGTATACACTCTATTTTCTTAGAATGATTTAAATCTTTTTATAGGTATGGTTATCTTTGTATTATACAGTAGTTCTAGATGTGATTGGGCCTTAAGGCACTTTGGATGAAGGCGTCCACCAAATGGCATATGTTATATGTAAATCCTGTTATGAACACACCTATCCATGCTGAGATGGCTACAAAGCTTTTCTTTTTCATACAGACATGAAAAAAAAAAATGATGAAAAAACATGAAAAGACTTGCTACCCCATGCTACTATAAAAGAAGAGAAGCCCTTGGAAGTATATTGAAAGAATCGCATGAATTTTAGATCAACAGTGTCAACTTGTAGGGAGTTAATCAATAGAATAAACCAACTGCATACGCAAATCCTTCATCTACATCAAAACATTTTTCATTCAGTGTCGGAACTTGAAGCCAGCATTCTTCTCCTTCCTTTTGTCGTCCCGATTTTTATTTTAGTTTATTTCTTAACTTCTCGGGCTGACGTTAGCGCCTTTGTATGCCCCAACTGAACTGAGGAGAATGGGAGAGATGATTTAAAAAAAGACAACATTAAAAACAGCTGTCCACAATGATAAAAAAGGACAGTGTGAGGTAAGAAGAGTCCTCGACTAAAGATGTCAGTCAGCCTTTGGTCTGTTCTGGCTTCTCTGGCTTTAATGGTACACAGTATAGCAAAGGGATTAAACTCAAAAAGATTTTTCAGTCACATTGGCCAACTTGTGACTTTAAAAAACACAAAGCATGTGGCTTCCACAAGTTCCAGAGTGCATTTAAGTAAAATGCAAATACTAAGAAGAATCCTCATTCTTTCCCTGATGCAAGCAGTGCACCAAATTGCAAAGGGATTACACACAGAACGATGCTACACGGACAGCTGTCACTTTAAAAGAGCATGTAGCTTTCACACATTTCTCAAAAGGGACAGTAATGCATTGAAGTAATTTCTGTGGGCGTCTAAAGGAGTACTGATGAAATTCCAAACCAGATGTCTAGACAGGACTTGAACAAATCATGTCCAGTTTTGACCAAAGTGACAAAACTGCCACTTCTTGTTGTTCTTCATTTGCAGGAATAGTTTGGTGCTGTCATGCCTCGAATAGATGGTCACTGTATGTTTTTACTGGGAACTGATTACAAGTCCATTATCCTGTGCAATTATAATTATCTAGAAATAGTTTATCTGCATATTTACTCTTTCTGTGTTAAGTGTTGAAATTGAGGTCACTTCGCATCTTATTTGGCTGTTGAGAGAGGCAAACCTGATACTCAGTATTCTGTGACAATCTTTCTCTAAAAGAAAGAAAGAGGAAAACAAGTTCTGATTTTGATTGCTGCCTTCATTATACCGAACCTTTCTACTGCTGTCACCACTCACAGTGGAGGTCATACGTTTTGGGGAAAAGGCAAAGGGAGAATTTATGTGAGGGTGCGGGGAGGGGGATGTTCAGATAACTGGTTTATAGACCTTTTTCACAAACATGGCTGATTCATTCTGCACGGTATAGATTGGTTCTCACCATTGCCAGCAATGTTAAGAAGCCAACTTTCTCTGACTCTGTCTGTGATCACTAATTTTGTGTTTCAATATAGCTTATAACACATTACAGATGTTGTCTTGCTGTTTCTGTTGTCAGACGGCTGCACCACTACACTGCACAATGGTAATTTCTTCAATTTTTTCATGTCAATGACAACACCTATATTGTGTTATAAGCTATATTGAAACATAAAATGAGTGAGTCGGAGGTGACAGAAAGTCGGCTTCTTAAAATTGCTGGCAATGGTGAGAACTAATACTTAGCACCATGTGACACACTCACGTGGTTTTGTAAACTATGGGTATTTAAGATGGTGACTCTCTGTATGTATCAGAAGCAGTCTGAGGAAGAGCCTTGTGCTCGAAACGTCACGCAGCAGAAAATAAAAGTCCTTTATACGAGAGCTATTTGGTATGCGGATCTCTCTCTCTTTCAACTCTGCAAGGTATTTTTTGATCCAGCACCCACCCTATTGGGTATTGGGATGTGCGTGTCTTTTTTACCATTTTTTGAGAACTAATACTTACCCACACTCACACACACACACACACACACACACACACACACACACACACACACACACACACACACAGACACACACACAGTTGCTTGCATCTTGTATTCAGAGTCGTTTCTCAAGGATTAACTCTTCCCCATGGCAACAATCAACAATCTACAATCAATAAAAGAACACCATTCCGATAAAAACAACTTCTGCATATATATATTTCTCAATGATAAGAAAACAGAAAACAGACTTAGTATTACTCATGATAGAGAGGGATGCTGAACTTGATGATGATGATACTTAATTGATCCAAATCACTTGCCGCCCTGGTAGGGATCCAGTGCTTTGCTCAAGGACACTTCAGCAGGCTGCGTGCTTGCCAACAGGGGGAATTGAACCCGCACCTTCCGGTTAAAGACGGCTTCCTTACTCGCTATTCCACCCTGCTGCCCAAAACCTGCCCAGGAGAGAACGTTAGGACTTTCAACAGACTCTCAATTTCAATGGAGGTGAAAAAAAAAAGGTTCAAAGTACAAATCATTCATGTATGTGTGATACTCACAAAAAGGGTTTTGAGAGATATATATATATTTTTGTTTTCATAAAGGTTTTATTGTTTATTTTTAAAGATGTATTTTCTTTATTTTTGTCAAACTTTATTTATAGACTTACTTATTTACTATTACAGATTTATGGGTCAAATAATACCATGCTATTTTATCTCACAACAGTAGGGGGCAGTACCTCTCTAAAGGGTCACTGGGACTGGGAAAGTGCATGTGGGCACTGATCGCGTCCATTATCCAGTAGTTGGAGAAAGGGACAGTCGTGTGCCGTCTCAATAACTTTCCCTACTGTGTACAGGTTGGTTGGAACCTAAAAATCACTCAAAATGGATGTAGAAAATGTATAAGTGTTGTGTGTATGTAATGTAAGTTCATCGTTACACTACACAGTTGATAACTAGGTTAAAATACTGGAATAGTAGCTTCCATTGTGTACCCTGTAATGGCGGTTTTGCCACGTACTGCTTTCTTTGTCCTTTTATATCAGTTGGCAGCTCCTGGGCATTTACGTTACCATTTTTCAAGGTAGCATAATTTGTAGAAACAATTGAGCGTATTTAGATATAATTTACATTGTCAGGTTAGTTAAGAGTTACCGGTGGCTAATTTAATGTAGTCCGGTTAGCTTAAATTTAGCTGTTAGCCTCTATTCACATTAGCATTTTTCCGCCTCGTTGTAATGGTCGGCGATGTTCAGACCCTTACCAGTTTACATGGGCACTTGACTACTTTATGTGTTGAGCTTTATGTATTTTGACAATTATCTCAGGTGCAAGCATCTTAATTCTGTTTTTAGTATACACTAGTATGTATGAGTATGGTAAACTATTTACATTAATGTCTTCTATAAGAAGTTTATTTGATTGAAGAGTATGCTACATCTGGTGTATGGTGAAGATGATATGTGAAACTATAGAGAAATAGAGACTGTGTGTTGAACTGAGATGTTTATTTTTGTTATACAAAGCTGAATTAATTTGTGATAAATACAATAGGGTACTATTAAGACATATAGGGAACTATATTCTGTTGGTTTTCTTTAAGAGAAGAATGTCTGGTTATGCCTAACCTGAATTTATGCGAATGCATACCGAGAAAAACAGAAGAAAATAATATGATGATGTATGTGAGAAATAAACATTATCCAGTAGTTGGAGAAAGGGACAGTCGTGTGCCGTCTCAATAACTTTCCCTACTGTGTACAGGATTTCTTTAATCTGTTAACGGCACCAAACCTGGGACCCGTTGCATATGGAAATGATTTAGCAATTCCACCTTCCTAATTGTACCAGCTAACTTGATGGTGAACACTTGCTTAATTTTCACAGCAGGTTCCATTCATTATTCATCCAGCCTTTTTACTGCCCTCATCGCTTGCAGAGGAGATCAGAGGTG
The DNA here is from genome assembly GCF_048128805.1 of Centroberyx gerrardi. Classification (NCBI taxonomy): domain Eukaryota; kingdom Metazoa; phylum Chordata; class Actinopteri; order Beryciformes; family Berycidae; genus Centroberyx; species Centroberyx gerrardi. Next base: position 9,243,928 of record NC_136007.1, on the reverse strand, counting down.
GGAGAATTTACGATGGGGCATCAATTCTGTTTACTGCTGTTTAATGTTAAGGTTAGCCTGTGTGAATAGCATGACCTTAACATGAAAGATGCTGGAACAGTGAATGGTAATTGCCTGGGAACCTCTGGTTGGATATGCATTTTTTATTTTCCTGAAGATTGACAACAAAACTAATAACAACATCCATAACGAGTCAGCAGCATTTACTGGTGGAAAACATGCACATGTAATAATGATCTTTCTTTCTTTTTTTCTTTCTCTCTCTCACGCACACACAAGGCCACAGATCATATATATATAATAGGCGAGGGCACCCCCCCCCCCCCCCCCCCCCCCCCACCCACACACACACACACACACACACACACACTCAAGTGCACATCCTTTAACTTTAGGTTGTTGTTTTTTTCTCCATGAGAAGCATTCATTTTCTTGCTCATTAAGTGCTTGCATTCCCAGTCATTTCTCGACTATAAACAAACTCTTCCCCAGAGCAATTCTTAACACACTCGAGAAAAAGAGGCTTCTTGCTTTTTTTGGGCTGACTCCATTAAACTTCACTTCCAAATTAACTTTTGAAACCTATGATGGAATAACAAACACCTCTGAATTCCTAAGAAGGGCTTTCAAATGTATATTCCCCAAGAGATAAGAGACAGGTGACTGACACACTTCATCCTGGAGCAAGGTGGTGAACCCATCTGAAGAGATGTGAGGAAAATCTTTTCAAAGCGTTTGGTTGTCAACAGCTTCCTACTGAGGCCCACGTTTTCAATGGAAGCAAGATGAAAATCTCTTCAAGTATAAAGGATAAATTTTGTTATGCCAACTATCCAGCTTCCCACCACTTCTGACCTACTCTTTTGATGTGTTCTTTTTTTCTTTCTTTCTTTCTTTCTTTCTTTCTTTCTTTCTTTCTTTCCACCATTCCTACCAAAAGCCTGATCATCATGGCCACCCAACATCAGCAAAGTAGGAAACTAAATTTAGCGGACTTATCTCAATTGACCAGAAGGGGTTGCATAAGTTATTACAGACCAGACACCGAGGCGCCTATTAATGCGGCTGCTCCTTTTAGTAAATAAAAATGGTTGTGATTTTTGGGGCCATTGCTAATGACTGAGACCAACTGAGAGATACTGATACATGCTTCTTTTTTACTGCCTGAGGAGGGCTGGAACTTGACAACCATGAAATGGCAAAACTGTTAACAGGGAAAACAACTTTTTTTTATGGCAGACATGATTTTTCAGGACATTCTAGTGAAATATTGAGCAGTTTTAACTGCATGCTCGATACTATGCGCAGAGCATCAGTAACCTTGTTAAAACATTTTCTATAAAAAGCAATTTCTATAAATGTTACAGAACTTTGTGTGAATGAGAGCCACAGTCAACATTCCAGAAAATCAGTTCCAGGGATTCTAGAATTTTCAAAATATTTTATACACAAATGTAAACATTTGAAAACAAAATCCTATTAACAGCCTTTAAAACGAATAGGTCATCGTCACGGTAACAGCTAAACCGGTGCATACAACTTCCTGTGGCAAGTTTCTTTTTGCGACTTATTGACAAACCAATCCAATAAAAACAACAAAATCGTAATGGTTATTAGCACTAGATACATAATGTAACAAATTAAAAAATTTGGGCAGGTTGTGGAGCGATTTAGTCAAGGCCATAGCTGGCAACAGGAAGTTATAATGCACTGGTTTCTCAATGCAGAAGCACTGAGAAACAGAACATGAAAAGGGTCTATTAGCAACATTCTCCAAATATCTAAAATGTATGAAAAGCATGAATGCCCAGAAATTACAATTTGTATTTACACAGTATAAAGTAATTTAACCCCTGGAATGGAGGCTATGTATTGATAATTTCTATTTATTTATTTATTTATTAGATCTCTGTTTCTTTTTGGATATTGTCTTATGACATACAGTATATGCTAATATGTACAGTACTATACTCAGCTTACTCTGCTGTTATAGAAAGAACTGTCATTGCCAATTGTGTTGTATTTTTGAAGACTGAAAAAAAAAAACTTTGCCACAAAGGTGCTACATTATCATTCAGTATGTGAGGACGAAGCCTTTACCTTAGTGGATAAAACACACAGCGTTACGGACACTCTGCTGTCAAAGTAAGTGAACCAAACAAAATTCTAAAGGAGGCGACATGCTCGTTCTGCACTGTGTGTGTTTTGCATCGGCCACAAAAATGCTCCAACAATGAGTACAAGAAAGAGCTTTTAAAATACAACTGCTACAACTGCATATTCAACACTAGACCAAACTTCAGGATTTCTACGACAGTGAAGTCACACATTCTAGTAAATAAAAAAAGCAATATCTGATGAAGGAAAAGAAAACTAAATAAAATGTTTATAATGTGTAAACACACCAGATTTGCCACCTTTGCTGGTAAAGTCAATCCAGAAATTTTATGTATTTGATTTGTGAAAGCGAGAAATGTCTGCTGATGCTGGTAAGCTTGAGAAAATGGTATGCTGAGCATTATGTGGCCACTGTACCTGATTTACTGTGCTCCACACAGTAACTCAAACCTCTCTGGAGATCTGCAGTAGCCTATTCCAATAGGCCACTGCAGATCTCTAGAGAGGTTTGAGCAGAATAATCAGTGTGAGCCTGTGCAATTCACCTTTCTTTGAAATGATGCTTTCTTCCAGTGGTGCAGTCAAGGGCATATGGACTGTACCCACCCTTTTTTTCTTGATAGCCTATTTGGAGTACACCCACAGAACTTGAATGGATAGAATGGCTCTTCCACTGTTTGGAACGTTGATTTGAATGGTAATGACCGTTCTATCCATTCACGTTCTGTGATACCCACCTATCAGCCCAATTCCTTTTGAAATAAATAGGAAGGTGGGATCACAGTATAGGCTACCCATTTCCTCTCAACTGTAGCTACCTCTTCAACTCACCCGCATATGGACACAGATTATATTTAGCATTCTGCTTTCAAAGTGTAATCCAGTGAAAATCATGATTTACAGACTATTAAATGCAATGTGATGCATGCCAGTTGCAAGCAAACTCGGCAAAGAATGATAAATGACTATTTAATGACAGCAGAGTTAAAGCAATGTGAAAATGTTTCTCTGTGTTCTTTAGCACTGTTTTTTTTTTTTTTTTTTTTTAGATATTCCCTCTTTAATATTCATTTGAATACCAGTGGTCTTACTTCATCATGACTGCTGCTTCAATTTTCTTATTCTAGCCATCTATTTGTTTGTCCCTAAAGAAAATACTTTGAAGTGTAAAGATTGTCAACGCCATTCTACTTGATTTATTAAATAATGTGCTGAACCATTAGAAGACATTATATCACAGCATTATATTTATTTTGTCTTTACTTCAAAACACAACCTGACAGCTTATAATTCAGTAGGCTTATAAAGTTCATAACGCATCTAAAGGTTCAAGCTGGATTATGCTGAGTTGATGAGTAAATCCTTAATAAGATAAGTCTCTTTGTATCAAACTTCTGAGACAAATGATACCTCTCAGCTTATCCATGCAACTTCTCAGAAGGACCGGCCACTTTCTCACAAAGGCGGAAAACATATGGGTGGAAAAGAAAATGATGTTCCTTACTGTATAATGGCTTTATGTTTTGTCAATTTCAAGACACAAGCTATAGCTGCATCTCTGTCATGATCCAGATGTAAAAGTATTGAAGAATGGAGATCGAATGCATGTAAACTTCTTGACTACTTGAAAGATGATATTTTCACAAAGTATGTTTATTAATCAAGTGACCATCTCTTTAAATGTAAATATTTAAGCTTTTTTTTAAAAAAACTGCATCAATAACTAAATCTGGAGTCATGCTTCTTATATGCAATATCATACCTTTGCATCCAGCATTTCCCACAGGGCTTTGGGGCTTCATGGTTAAAGATTGTCCCATAAATGGAAGGTAATAGCTTCAAACCCCACCACAGGCAATGCCATCATAAGCATAGTGTAGAATGCATAATGCCTTTATGTGTGACTTTATGTGTGACTAAAATGGAAAAAGGGACTATAATAGATGTGTTCACCCCTTGAGTTTCTTTCAGAGGGGAAGCCCCATCTTGCTCTGAACGTTTTGTTTATAGTGCACACGTTTCAATTGAATTGGAAAAACCTGTGCTGAACAAGGCTCACAGCATTTTGCTAAACAGAGGGGAGAGGCAGCGAAAGGGTAAACTGACGGTCACACCATTCTTGATGCAAAAGAATTGTGTGAGTAAGGCCGTGGGCCACACTGATCCATCAGAAAACGGACAGAATTACTAACGGATAGATTTCTGTCCGTTGGGCTGTTTTGGAACGTCAACGCTATTTTTAAAAAAACGCCTCTGATTTGCGGTGACGAATCCGTCCGTCCAGAAAAAGTTCAACTGGGTTGAACTTTCTGTCCGTCAAAATGGACGGAAATCTGACGGAGACGGACGCGTCATCAGTGCTGCCCGGACAACGGACAGCTCTCATTGAAAATGAATTGAAATGAACGGAGACGGACAGACACAACGGATCAGTGTGGCCGCGGCCTAAGGCTTGATCTCTTCAACTTCACCATTTAGCACTTTATCACCTTTCCCCCCTGCTCTCTGGCTCCCAAAGAACATCTCCTCCCTTTCTCACTCTGTAATACTTCCATTCCCCTTATTCTCCCATTCAAAACAAAAGCTACTCGTAAACATCAGTACCGTCATATTTGTTTGTTTGGTTTATAAATTTAAAGTTCAAATATTTGAACCAAAAGTCTTGGGGCCCTGGTTCTGCAGAGGTAATTGAACACGCAAAGCCTCCGCAATGAGAGGAAAAGAAGCTCCTGCTATTTACTTATCGTGCGCTGTGAGTGTTGCGTGCGCCACACTGAAATGCATCCATATGTAGATAACCCCTATCTACATATGGATGCATTTCAGTGTGGTGCCCGGAAGTCATATAATTCAGTCATATAATTATTGCCCAAATTATATGACTTTGGGCTTCATCATGTAAATTTGGCCAATTCACAAAACATCTTGCAGTATGTGCTCCTGCAGGAAAAGTAGCACAAACAAAATCTCTCAAAAGGTGCTTTTAATTGCACACTTGGGTGGGACCCTTAAATAGGCCACTTTCTGGGTCGGATAGAATTTTACCATGGTGGCTGTAATTTATGCAAGATGCAGACATTGTCGCAAGCAAATTAAGCAAGTTAGAGAGCTTTTTTTCAATCTGAGAATTTCTCTCCTTGAAGTGCAAGAGCCAGACATTATTCTGAGATATTGGATCCAGGGATTAGAGTGGAAAAAATTCTCAAGACTGAAACTCTGTGATGTCAAGTTGACCTTCATTTTACCTTCAATGCTCTCCATAATGGTGTGGCAAAACGATAATTCCATATTCATCGGCTGCTCCATCACTCGCTGTGGAAAGTTGTAGGATTCCAGCTACGACTTAACAGCCTGCATTGGCCTTTCATTGAAATCCATTGTGAAATCCAGAAATCCAGTGGCGACAGAGAACTTTAATCCCTGGGTTAAGACTACGGTAGCCCATCCTGTGAGGTAGGAAAATGTATCAGAATAGGCCAAAGTCCCGTTAAGAGAAGTCGGTTCACTCGGGCGCCATCTCCGTAACGCTCCCTGGGCAGTAAGTTTGTGACTAACAAGACAAAACTCCTATCTCTTTGAATGGGGAGTTGTCTCTATCTAAAGTTCTGACGTGTTATCATTTGCATTTCATATTTAGGAAGACTGCCAAATTGTATACAACACAGAGTGTTAAAATTTGTTTCAGAAGACACTGTTGACCCAGTTGCCATACCCGGTACTTAACTGGATCGGTCCTTTCCAAGATCTCAGGGGACATGCCATTTGGCGAGGAATTTGCAGTCATGACCTTTTCTATTGCTTGGAACTATCTGACTCGTATTTCCCAGTTTCAGATATGCGCCTGGGCTTCCTGGGCTTCCTGGGCCTTCCTCATGTGTTCCCGTACGATTGTACGTATTTGGGCCATTCAATGATGCATCTGTTCAACATGCTCGATGACAGAACGGTGAGGACATGACTGTTGCTCCCAGGCCTCCTTGGCGAGGTCCAGTATTCACAGAGTCTATGGCCGTAAAGGAGTTTGAATGGAAAAACCCAGTGGAGTGTTGGGTCACTTCCCTAATGGAGAAGCACCTTGAGATTTCGTTGTATTTTAAAGTGTGCTATATAAATAACATTCATTATTATTATTTATTAACAGACCAAAGGGTAGCAGCTAGTCCCAGTTTTTACCATCCACATCAGTAAGCTTACAGAACATCTGCTTCAATGTGTGGTTAAATCTCTCTACCAGACCGTCAGTCTGTGGGTGATTGATGGACGTGCGAAGGTGTCTTACCTTAACCCTAACCTTAACTGAAGCTGTTTTACTGCCTAAGCTTACCTGTTAGCTACCCTTATCATGTCATGAACAGGTGAAAATGGTGTCACCACTCTGTGCTATTGTCACATATCCAATTTGTGGTGAAGGAATGTTATGTAATATTCACATAATTAGTGCCCACAACATGTAATCTGTGTCTGCGTCTTTGTGCTGCATATAACTGTAATGTAAGGAAGATAAATGGTTGTATATCAAATAAAAATTCAATTAATGCCCCACTCCAGTATCCAGTAAACTTTCAAACAAGACTTGAAAGCCATTCAAACCAGAGAGGTATCTGATGGTTGCAATATAAAAATGTCAGATGTCCATTTGCTGCCCAGATTGACCTACTTTACACTTGAACCTCATTTTGATTGTGACTGTGACTGATGGAGATAATCAGACATCATTTTAGAGACTGTTTTCAGATGAGTTTAGAAATTTGAATGGGGCTCTGGTGTCCCTGGAGGAGGCCTTTCTTTATTTTTCCCATCCCAGTGTGACAAAAATAAGTATGTAGAAAGGAGGGGGCGCTTAACAAATTTATCAGTGACCTGAGGCGCAGAGACAAGTATAAACTGTATTTGCAGTTTTACTTTGAGTCCCAAACTAGCATGAGGCTCACGTTGTTTGAAAGGCCAAATCCTTATCCTGCTAGCAAAAAAACAGATTATTTTTGCCAGCAGAGATAACAGTTGCTCTTTCCATTGTCTTTCTCACTGTATCTTATCTCCCATATTAGTTCAAGTTGTGAAGTTGCTTCCTATTCCGTCTAGGCAAAGATCCATGCGATTCAGACCCATCTGTCTTTTTGAACTTTGAGAATTGCAAACAGAGGAATATGTAATCCCCTTCCATATTTATTGTATAAGTAAACACTAATAGAGGTAAGCAGTGTGGACAAATCTGAAACAGGATGATTCCTGACAGAAAAATCTATTTTGTCTATGCAGCAAGCATCCAGCTTAAGGCTCTATTTTAGAGACAAATAAACACCCACTCTCTCTTGAGTGAATCCCCCATGTCATCAAAAATCCCTTCACTTTCATCTTCATCTTTTCAAAACACCCAATTAGCTAAAACCATTTTGCCAACGCTTGTCTGTCATTGATATAGGAAATATACTGTAAGGCACCTAAACAAGATTTATACACTTGACAGATGTGGATAGTAGGATTGCTAAGAAAATCCTCGCTGAACACACATACGTACACACACACACACACACACACACACACAAATACAAGATATGCGTACATATAATTCTCTTCCTCTGCTTGACTCTTTGCATGAAAATGACTGCCTTGATGAAGATGGATGATTCTCATTTCTATATACAGTACAAATCCAAAGATATTCACAAAATTAAATGATGTTTTATGCTCCAGATATGGGTTGTTGTACCAATTCTCAGCAGATTTAATCTCTAAATGCTTTGTATCACATTTGGATGATCAGCGTTATGGTGAACAGAGTGCATTTGGAAACAGAGAGATGCTGTGATCTAATCGAAAACAGTCTGTTCTTAGGTGCAGTGGCGTGTCCAGGCCATTTTGACTGGAGTGGCCAAGGTGGGGCACAGACTCAATGCAGGGTGGCACTGTGCATGGCAAATTTTAGGAAGGATGTAGGCAGGTCCCACTGCTGTGTGGGTGTTGAAAGGACATGTTTTAATCACCGTTTGGATTCAACTGTTGGAGATTGTGTTTACCCTGTGTGTTTGTAATCTACCTATTGGACCGCAGCGTTCCCGGCTATCTGGAGATGTGAAAGCTCTCCAGTGAATTAAGTCAGTGGTTCTCAACGTGGGTCCACCAGGGGTCCATGAGGGTGTTCCAGAGGGTCCTCAGCAAATTGATGAATTGTTAAACTTCAACATTATTTAATTTACAAGAAGTTAACACAATTAGAGAATATAGAAGAATGACTGTTTTGGTCATAGATTCACTGTTATCTCTCTGCCTACAATACAGATTGTCAAGGAATTCTGGACAAAATCATATCTAACATTAAAAATATTCTCCGATTTGGGTCCACTAGAAAAAATATAATCAAATGGGGGTCCGTGGCCTTAATGTGTACTAAATTAGGGGTCCTTGATATGAAAAAGGTTGAGAATCACTGCCTATATGTTCCTTATGTTTGTTGCTATGTAGATGCTTAAATAAATGCAGATGATTGAAGTGTTATGGATGCTCATCTCAGCACTTGTTAGTCCTTTGTACAGTTAATTGAAACTATTTATGAATTCTCAGGTTACATGGGACAGTCTAACTGGAGATTGAAGTTTGGAATTTAAGTGATTTGTTTCCAGGAGAGTTTTGCCTGCAGCCTGCCTGAGAATAATACATATTTCAAACTGTCAAATCAGTACTGATAAGAAATCAAGTCAAGATGCAGTTCTCAGGTTTGCTCATGAATGCTGGGATCAGATGCAGTTCAGTGACATCAGAGCTATCCCAAGTTGCAAAAAATACATTTCACATACTGTATATTTGAGAATATATTTAGAGAAATGCTTGAAAATATGTTGAGATTTGTCAGATATTTATATACGTGTAGATGACATTAATTCTAAATGTAATTAGACACTGGAACAAAATTTTCTTGGGATGCGCTGTTGATAATGTGAGCAGACTCATGCCTCAGGGAACCTGGGCCAGCAGCAAGATGCTCCACAGTCTGGAATAGGAAACACACACTGAAGTGAAGAGTGTGAACAGCTCAAGCACAATGTTTATTCTGACACTGTCTCTAAATTCAAATTTCTTTCAAAAATCATTTTTAAGCATCATGTTGAAGCTGAATAAAATCTAAAACACACAGCATTTTTGACAGTCCAGTCAGTCAAGGGGAACTTGGGATCTCACCAACCTCATACAGTGTGATATCACATCACTGGGCTTCTGATCCCAGTCTGCAGCAGCGAGGAATTCTGCTCAGGCCCAGAACCAGGTCCAGTTCATGTTCCTGGGCCTGGCCGAACAGTCTCAGGCCCAGAAACAGGCTCAGGTAAAGGCCCAGGAACAGGCCCAAGTCACAGATCCAGGTCCATGCCCATGAACAGGCCCAGGAACAGGCCCCAGTCCAGGCCCAGGAAAAGGCACAGATCCAGGTCAAGGCCCAGGTCCATGCCCATGAACAGGCCCAAGAAAAGGCCAATGAACAGGCTCAAGTCCAGGCACAGGAAAAGGCCCAGGCACAGGCCCCAGTCCAGGTCCAGAAACAGGCCCACGAAAAGGCACAGATTCAGATCCAGGCCCAGGTCCATGCCCGTAAACAGGCCCAGGAAAAGGCCCAGGAGCAGGCCCCAGTCCAGGTCCAGGAAAAGGCACAGATCCATGCCCATGAACAGGCCCAGGAAAAGGCACAGATTCAGGTCAAGGCCCAAGTCCATGCCCGTAAACAGGCCCAGGAACAGGCCCCAGTCCAGGCCCAGGAAAAGACACAGATCCAGGTCAAGGCCCAGGTCCATGCCCATGAACAGGCCCAGGAAAAGGCACAGATCCAGGTCCATGCCTGTAAACAGGCCCCAGTCCAGGCCCAGGAACAGGCCCCAGTCCAGGCCCACGAAAAGGCACAGATCCAGGTCCAGGCCAAGGTCCATGCCCGTAAGCAGGCCCCAGTTCAGGCCCAGGAACAGACCCCAGTCCAGGCCCAGGAAAAGGCACAGATCCAGGTCCAGGCCAAGGTCCATGCCCGTAAACAGGCCCAGGAAAAGGCCCAGAAGCAGGCCCCAGTCCAGGTTCAGGAAAAGGCACAGATCCAGGTCAAGGCCCAGGTCCATGCCCAGGAAAACGCCCAGGAAAAGGCTCACGACCAGGAACAGGCCCAGGAAAAGGCACAGGTCCAGGCCGAGGAAAAGGCCCAGGAACAGGCCCAAGTCCGGGCCCAGGAACAGGCCCAGGAAAAGGCCCAGGACGGGGAACAGGAACAGGCCCAAGCCCAGAAACAGGCCCAGGAAAAGGCACAGATCCAGATTCAGGCCCAGGTCCATGCCTGTAAACGGGCCCAGGAAAAGGCACAGATCCAGGTTCAGGCCCAGGTCCATACCTGTAAACAGGCCCAGGAAAAGGCCCAGGAACAGGCCCCAGTCCAGGCCCAGAAACAGGCCCAGGAACAGGCCCATGAAAAGGCACAGATCCAGGTCCATGCCCATGAACAGGGCCAGGAACAGGCCCATGAACAGGGAAAAAGAGAAAAAGCTTAATGATGGATAAGATTGCTGTTCTGGAGAGGGACATCAATGAGCTTTTGGAGAAGAAGCAGAAGAAGAAGAAATGTAGCTTGCTGCATAGACTTGCTGATGCCCTTACTCCGAAACGCAAGGAGAAAAAGAAGAACAAGGAGGACAAGATGGAGTCAACCTCCAACTAAGACTCCAACAAATCCTCCAATTCTTAAATGTGAGTACATTGACACCTGTGCTCTCTCTCACACACACACACACACACACACACACACACACACACACACATACACACACACACACACACACACACACACACACATGCATCCATTTCCAACCCCCTCACCCCCTCACATCCCCCACTCACTGTCAACACACACACACACACACACACACACACACACACACACACACACAACCCCCCTACCTCCATTTTCAACCACCCCCTTACATCCCCCAAATTCCCACAAACCCTTTGCCTTGTATGTTTCCTCAATAAAAGATATCAACAGTGATATCTAAAATAATGTGCTGCCTGTATAGTTGTATTTCTGTAGAGATTTGTAAGTTCCACTACAGTCAATAGTGTATGCATAACTAGACTATTAATTGTTGCTGTTTCGTTTTTTTTGTGTGGTTTTTCTATTTAAATGCTGTTAAAAACAGGGCCTTCTCTTCTCTCTCTCCTAAACGATCAAACTCAGAAATGGAAGTGGAGCTTCCATGTTACTCTACATTTATCTCATCATGGAGTCACATTGTGACCTTGGAATTTAAAGGTTCCAGTTGACATTTTAGTCCAAAATAATTTACTCATATAATGGAGCTCTAAAAGAAGTGTTAATATATTGCTGAAGTTTGATGTAGATGGGTATATTAACTTTGCAATAGGGGGGGTGACGTTCGAAAATGTGACTCTGACACAGCCCATAATTACAACCAATAGAAAATGAGAAAACACATGGAGTAAACTTAAATTCTTAAATTGTCAACATTATAAGCAACTATAATTTTCCTCCACTACAATCTGCCTACAATACAGACAGTCATGGAATTCTGGACAAAATTGTATCTAACAATAAAAATATTCTCAGATTTGGGTCCGAGAGAAAAAATTGAATCAAATGGGGGTCCGTGGCCCTAACGTGGACTGAATTAGGGGTGGTTGATATGAAAAAGGTTGAGAATCACTGAATTAAGTGATGAAATTTTGAACACAAGGCCCAGATTGAAAATAACCAGAATTATCCATAATGTTTCCAAGCATCACTACTGTATGCATATAAAAAATGTAGGCTACTAACATTGCCTCTTGGTTTTTATCTCCAGGTGCTGCATTCATGTTTGCCATTCACTTTGGTCAGACTTTTTGGTCACATTAAAAGATCCCGGTTTTCTCTTTGCTTCCCGTTGTTTGAAGGCATGTTTCTTGGAACACAGGAGCATAGTTTTGAACAAAAATAAACAACAACAACAACAACAAAAAAAAACAATGCGCTGGCTTGATGGTCCCACCTCTAACATGCCCACCAGCCTATCATAACTAAGGATTTTGGGGTGGCACCTGGGGTGGCCAGTCAGATTTCAGGGGTGGCCCTTTCCACCCCCTAGACACGCCCCTGCTTAGGTGACCGCTGTGCACTATACCCACTGGTTTGGATCGGCCTATCTCCTCCTCTGTGAAATTGATCTTCATTCAGCATTTATTTAAAACACATGGGGCTTAATCTTAACTACCAATCTACACGCACCAGCAAAACCCTTATTGCATGACAACACCGAGTTGTTCATGTATATCTTTGTAAATGTGTATAATTTAGCTTAAACTGTGTAATTATGTGACATCCACATTGAAATAACCTTGCAAAGAACAACCACCAAACCCCCTGCTCACTATCTTCTCTTCAAACAACAGTGAAGACAGAGAAACAGTGCAGAAAAACACAGGAGTTGTTCCTGGCAGGGTTTTGTCCTCACAAAACCCTAAAACCCTTTATTCGCTGCACATAGGAGTAAGCTGCCTCAGTCAGCTGCTGCTTGGCCTACACAATAAAGTCCATCACATTTACTTGTTGCATTACCTTTGCAACAAAGGTTGTTTTTTTTTTCCTTTACGTGCGGGTCACCTCGGGCTAATGAAGACAGAATGAAAGGTGAGGAGAGAGACAGTCGTTACTCTTTCTCTCCAGATGACAAATGAAGTTGTCATTCTCTTCAAGTGTGACTGGCCATTTCAGTGCTGCACGGCATCACTATTTGTTTTGCCACCTGGTGTTGCAAGCTGTCTCAAACGGACTGTAATCGCTCCCTCAACACCTGGCCTGCACATTCACCAGCAGGGGGTGATGTTTATCCTCTCAATGTCAGACAAGACATCCTGGAAGTCAAGATGGATAGATGTGGGAAGTATGGTCCTGATTAAGTGTGGTCCTGATTTTCTGTCTGTCTATCTATCTATCTATCTATCTATCTATCTATCTATCTATCTATCTATCTGTCTATCTATCTATCTATCTATCTATCTATCGATCTATCTATCTATCTATCTATCTCTTTTTTATCACACTGACGAGCCTTTACTTTCCTCTTCCTTTTCTTTGATCTAGTGATCTTGATATGATTCAGAAGGACTAAGACAAGAGTGTGAGAGTGCCTTAGTTATCTTTTACTCCCTTAGCATTTATTGACTCCAAAACGTGTTATTTCACTACTCACTCTTGTGAAGTCTTTCTTTGCTTCCGTAACGCTCATTTGAATGCTGCTGTTTCTGCATCATCTATTAGATACAATAGATACGAGGCCTGGTAGTTTTCACCGCAAGCTTTCTCAAGTCAGCACTTCATTATAAAGTCTGTCTGGGTTTTCGGATTTGCAAGGCCAGTTTGCTTGTTACCCAAAAACCTAACTTGGGGATGATGCTTGGCTGTCCTTCTCCCTTGACAAAGGCTTATTTTCTCTCTCTCAGTGATGGTGGGAGGAATCAGATGAGGCTTTGAAGTGGAGGGTGCCACAAACACACATTCAAGCAGTTAATGAACAGCCTCTCCGAGAAGCACAATGCTTTTGTTCCATTGGTTGGTTGTTTGGTTGGTTGGGTGGGTGGGTGGTTGGTGAAGAGTCTGCAGGGATGTGGAAGATGTGAGGGGTTTTGAAGTCAAGTCATTTATTCTGGGCTGTCAGCCTCCTTTGCCTCCCTCTCTATCTCTCTGCTTCCCTCCCTTTTCTCTCCCAGTCCACTTTTGTCTTAGGAGCTCAGCCCGTCTCTGTGCTCCCAAGACGCACGGGCAGCAGCATTTATTTAGCTCTGTTGTGTTGCAATCTGCTCTGCCGTGTGTGTGTGTTCGCTGCTTGTACTGTGTATGTTTGTGTTTGTGTGTGAGTGTGTGCACATGCCCATATGCATACGTTTGTGCAGGCGATATGTGTGTATGTGTTACTCTGCACTTCAACTTCAACTTCAAAGGCAGGCTTTTACAAAGCTCCTCTGTGCTGTCTCATGCAACTCTTGTCCCTTTAATGAGGTTTCATCCTCCCGAAGACTTTCTGGATAACAAGACACATCTCGAAGAGAGGAGATAAGATGTATATATGCTGGTGTACAGTGTTGATTTTACAGATCATACAGTTTCACTGTGGCGTATGCATATTTCAATCAGCTCACATCTATATTATGACACTCTTAGCTGCAAAAGTTTCAGGAAATGGAGCACTCCTCAATTTTTTAGGCGTATGCATTATTCCTAGCTCAGCAGAATTGCATTAGCTCAATATGATAAACCACCATTAGTTTTTTATGAAGTGCACCAAGTCTTCATCTGATGACAAATCTGATGTTCTTTTGATTTCAGTGGGCTTTCCAGTGGATTTTTATTTAGTATAGGATATTACAATGTAAATGGCATATTGCAATACATACAGTCCACCATAAAATGTATATGCTTGGAATGGGTGATGCAGGGACACAAGTTGTTAAACTTAAAGATACATAGCCAAGAGGTATGCATTCTGTCCTCTTTTAGGTCAAATTAAATATTTGTTAATGTGGTTAGGATGGAACCCAAGGATAACAGGATTTAAACGGATTACCCATCCTAAAAAGTGATGTTGCATTATATTCTCCATAAATCTAGGCTAACTTAGGCCTGAACAGTACACATGAGAAATGTGCATTCATTTGATGTGTATTTCCTTTGTGAACATCTCAACTTTGTCAGTATTCAAAATTTGCTTTGCCTCTACTTCTTTTAAAAGTCAGACATCCCCTGAGTGACAAAAAGAGACTTAATTCTGTGCAAATTTAGATGGATATTCTGCATGTGATGGATATCCAAGCCTAGGTAGCTGTTCCAAGCAGGAAAGGCATGTGGCTCACACTAATGTTAAACTAAAATTATTTGTAAACATTTGTTTGTTGTAATTTGAATTCAACAGACCCTGTCAGCTCAAACACTGATCATGGAAGTATACATTTCAAATTCAATTACAATTGCAATAGACTACTTGCTGTAGATATTTAGACTGTTGTGTCTATGGAAATGTTATTCCACTACATTCAGCTCTCCTTTAGTGAAGGAGAGATCTGTTCAGCTGTGGGCCAATCAGTACAGTACGAATCCATAATGAGTGTTGTCTCCTAGTAAAGTGCCGGTTTTACAGGAACAGCATGTAATAGCATGTTTAAGTGTTAATTGTTTAAGTGAGCCTCCATTAGATTCCTATCAAGAGCCTATTTCCATTAGTTCTACGGTGCATTGATCAGATTCTGGGAAGCGTGTCTGGTCAGCATTTCCACTGAGTTAGCAAAGATTTGTGTGTGTGTGTGTGTCTGTGTGTATGCATGCGTGTACTTGTGGGTGTGTATGGCTGCGTGACTTCTGTTGGGTCATTGCAGCTTAGATAAACACTATTGATTAATTCACTGCCACTGATCACAGCTTTTTTAATCAAATGCTGTTGTATTTCTTCTTCCTCCTGGATAATATAACTCTCCACCTCAGCAACTCGTATCTTTCACTGGAAATGTTAATCAGAGCTGAAGACAACAGCAGTTAATTTTTGCTTCATATTAGAAAAAAGAGGATAGTTTACTCTATCCTATCTTGCTTTGTCTTATTTTAAAACCGTTTAGTGGAGTTTGGACAGTTGGACTCCAGCCAAGTTCCAGACTCCCCAGAAACTAATCTAAAGAGTTACCCAAACTCTACAAAACTAATCAAGTTGAGTATCACCCTGAGAGAGTTATTCAGGCTCTTTAGAACTCAGGCTGGAGTACTATGGTAACTATGGGGTAACAACTCATTTACCCCAGTAATGGGGTAACCACCTGCATGCTGCCTTCAGCTGTCATCTTACTAACATCTTATTGATAAAAAAAGATATTAATTTGGCATATTTATTTTTTGCATGTGCACTTACTGTCATGGTGTAAGCTGTTTCATAACATATTGCATCTTTTCTTTCAAAATTAGATATCCACCATTTGAAAAAAGAGGGGTGTCTACTTTGACAAAATGATAATGTTTTTACAGACTGGATATTAAGAGAGAGATTCAATTATGATCTTCAGATAATGATATTTTTTTTGCATATGCACCTGTATGCTATATTTGTTTATCAATATGTTTATCAATATAAGATAGGTAGCAGATTTGCATTCCACTTTCTTTTCTTTTCAATCCTTTTACTGTATATTTAATTGGCAGTCATTTCCAAATTATCCAAGCTAGAGGCAAAAAAAAAGGGAAAACTGAGATAAGGAAAATGCTTTCTATCATGGAGCTGATGTCAAAATGTATGATGTTATTTAAACTCCATCTTGTTTGCTTCTCAAAATTCTCATATCTGTGACGAATGTAATAATTTTGAGATATACGAAGCTGTGCGTCTGGTTAACAAGATTAATACACACCTGTCACCAAGAATATTCAGGTGGGTAAAATCCCTGCTGACTGACCATATTTCATATAGAAATGTATAAATGTCTGATAATCCATACAGTGTGCTTTGCTCTGACAATGATGACAGTTTGGAAAAGAGCCCCTCCCACAGCGGATGTTGAAGTTGACAGCCAATTTAAGTTTAAGATTATGCTGCGAATCATTCTGTGTGTGTGTGTGTGTATGTGTGTGTGTGTGTGCATGTGGTGTATGTGCACATGTGTGTGTGTGTGTCTGTATTAGTTGGTGTGTGAATACATTATCACAGTAAAAAGCATTCATCATGTAAAACAGTCTTCACCACTGTTACTCAAAGACTGCTTCATTAATCTCAGCATTGCCTCTTACAGTTTGCGCAATACCAGCTGTGCTTTTTGCGCGCGTGTGTGTGTGTGTGTGTGTGTGTGTGTGTGTGTGTGTGTGTGTGTGTGTGTGTGTGTGTGTGTGTGTGTGTGTGCGCTTGTGTTTTCCCCATCCGTCATTCTTTGATGGATTATCCACAGCTGAGGAGCAGCAGTCAAGTAGGCCGTTAGAAAAGCTTTATTAACACTGTAAATAATGACAAGAGGCAAGAAAGATTCAGAGGACACAGCTAAGGTTGGGATTAAAGTGTCACACTACTAATTGAAATATTTGCCTCCAGACATAGAAAGAATACATCTATAAATGGCTATATTTCAGGGTGTGAAATGTTGAGCGTGTACCCATACTCTATGCAGAACTGTGTTTTGTTTGCATTTAAATATTGATAAACGAGTGCTGCTGCCTAATGTTATTATTGTTCATGGTGCTTTTTTATTTTTCCTGGTGCAGTATTTTCTTCAACATTATTTGCAGATGAAATGTTTTCCTATGAATATCTTAACCTCTGTTCCTCCAGGAAAAGTCTTCAGAATACACATGCTGTTTTTCAGCACTGACCTGCTTTTAGGGATGGGACGATATATCGGAAATTCAATATATCGCAATACAAAAATGTGGCAATACGTATCGTGGGGGAGAAAAAAATAATCGTGATATTAGCTATGTTTTATTCTGCTGTAGTAATCACAAATGAGATGGTTTGTCCATCACAATTTCACAAGCTCTCCATCAAAATTATATTATGCACTTTGTAATGACATTTGTAATGACATTTTTAAATTGTTGTTTACATTCTAGCAAGCCAATGCCATTGCAAGAAAGATTTGTGTCTCAGAAATAAACATAATTCTGCACAGTCACACTGAGATAAGCATATTGTCCCATCCCTACCTGCTTTAAATACATACAGTACAGTTACATTCATTCACAACTGGGAGCTGCTCAGTACAACAGCAGCTGTCTGGCCACTGAGCAGCTCCACTGGGGCTGTTGCAAGTGCCTTGCTCAAGGAAACCTCAACAGTAGCTGTTAAAGGAGGGGATGGCATTGCTCATTTACCAGATTTTCACAGCCAGTTTGGAAATTTAAAACAGAGACTTTCCGGTCACAAGTTCACTTCTCTAACCTACAGGACATCGTTGCTCCAGTCCTTCTACCTGACTTGAAACGCATCATCCAGTAACAAAATTAACCATACTTTTCTTGGGCAAAACAAATTCATTTACAGGATTTTATTTTTTAAGGTCACCCCTTTTGTCATACCACTGTTCAAAACAACAAAACAACAAAGTCTTATGGTTTGAGGATGAAAGTCCTGATGAAATTCAATGTGAGTGTTGCAGGTCTATTGTTATGAGCTGCCCATTTGCTGCCATGACAGTCAGACACCTGAGGGAAGTTTTGTCCTTCCCCGCTACCTCCTGCTCCTCTTCGGCCCTGACTCATTCCAGGTGTATGTGTGTGTGTGTGTGTGTGTGTGTGCGTGCGTGCGTGTGTGTATGTGAGAGCGAAATAGAGTGTATATGTACGTGCACATGCAAAGAGTCGGGGAGTGTTTGTATGCGCGTGAGAGTCTATATTCGCTTACGTGCCTGCTTACGTGTCAGCACACAGACACCCTCTGGCCAGAGCCAAATAAAGTCTCCTCACCTGTTTGTGGCCTTTGAGAAAGACTGTGTGTGTCACCTCCCAGGGGGCAATGCCATGCTGACTTAAAGCTGCTGGAACAATCAGCAGACTCTACAAGGCCGGGTCAGATAGAATAGCCTCAACTCCTCTGAGTCCGGGATCAGGAGCTGTTTTGTCTCTCTATATACACCGGATGACTTTAGCCCAAAGTGGATGACTTTAGAGGATAAGTGCAGTGCATGAGCCAAGAGGGCTTAGTCCAAGTCTTGGACATTGCTTATGTAAAATGTTTGAAGGGTGTTCAGTGATGGAATTTAAGGATTAGGGAGCAATGGCCCGGTGAGACTATTTGACTTCCATTTCCATACTATCTCCACCGGTTCCCATTCAGAACATTTGTCATCCAAATGCTACTGGGCTGGTAAAATTTCTATCCCTGGCGATTTCACAGTATAGATACACATGGAGAGGCCGGGCTTAATGTGGGAAAAAACACCAGTGGGGAACGTGTTCATCCCCTCCTTGTAGATTTCAATCCAAACTGCATATTTTTGGATTGTTTGTGAACCAAATACATGTGTTGCACACATGAAAAGCACACACAAAAACAGCAAACAAACAGCATACAAATCAGATGACATCTCAGTACATGTATAGTAAAACACCTTCATTTGATAATTTTTTTTTTTTTTTTGTAAATCATACTCACACTTCATACTTACACCACAGGTTCCCCCTATAGAGTATTTTTTGAGGACCTTGCTACATACATTTGCATATTAAAAACAGAATTTCTTGAAACTTCTATAACTTCTTAATGCTTTAAGATAGATAGATATTAGTACCACCCATGTGTTATGTCAAGACAAGTAAGTTTACATGGAAATATGTGGAAATGCATTAATTATCTTAATTAATGACCAAATTAGCATAACTGGTTATGTTTAATATATCATGGTGATTATGGCAGGACATTAGGCAACTCAAGTGCCTCTTGTTATATGTTTTTAGTCAGATGTCTGCTCATGTAAACATAAGAAAAATCAATCTTCATCCATTGTGCATTTGTTATTTATGCCAGCCAAGTCTCCAGTGTTGATGAATACCCTCTCTTGCTGATTTTCTGTAGGGATCTAAGTGGTTCTGAAGCAGAAAATCTCCCCTCCACTCGAATTTGAGCCAAGCCTGTAATCATGACTGAGCACTGCTGGTATACTTCATTAACTTAGTAGTCCTCAGCGTCCTTTATCTGGCTGCCCTCTGGTGCAAACACATCAACAGGCACACCTAAAGATGTGCCTGAGCCACCCCCCCCCCCCCCCACACACACACACACGCACACACACACACACACACACACACACACACACACCCCGTCACTCCCACCAAAGTCTTTGCTACCCCTATAGATAGATTATGGTGAGGTCAATATCATTTCTATTCAAGCTGGTGGAAATGGCTTTCATAAATATTCTATTATGTTTAGGTGAGCTCAGAGGATAAATATTCCCTCAGCGTTCAGCTCAGAGGGAAAGACTGAAAAACAACGGTTTTATGAAAAGCTTTTCTGACCTTCACAGCAACCTTTCAAAACCCTAGTTTCCACTACAATGAACTCATGCCCTTTTCCAAAATCTGCAGTCAGATTTTGAATAAGGCTCAGACTTAACGGGTATAGATATAATCAAATAGATTTTCTATTGACACAAAACTGTCTTATCATTTTACTATACTGTCTGGCCAAAGTTGAAGTTTCCCATCTATTCTTCCATGAACATCTCAATCATTGTGTTAAAGACAGTGACAGGTGTAATCTGTACTTTAAACCCTCCAACAATCATCCAGCTGTCAATTTTCACAGTCTAGACTGAAAACAATTTCACCCAGGATTTCAGAGGAGGTTTCTGGGAAGCAAGCTTTTAAGTTTGTTTCTATGAAAAGAGCAGAACATGTCGAGATTGGCTCTTGCCAGAGATCCATCTTTTGAATTAATCAAACCTGGAGATTACAGGAGGTACAATGGATGAAGCAGAGACTGAGAAATTACTTAGCTATGGCAAGAAAGTCATTTCTTTTACCACCTCATGAATTCAAAGGGTTTAACCTTAGCAGAATGTGATTCCCTTGTACGACACAGCGCAGCCACTTTAAATCATACTGTACACACAGTCAACCAAAACATCAGACATTTCATTGTGCGATGGTTTCTTGAAGAGCAGAGGTAAGGGTGAGTCAAATCAGGGGATTAAGCTGGGTTAAGCTTGTAAAGATGAAAATGTGACCTGAGTTTTATTTGAGCTTAGCAAGTATTTTGAAAATGTGTTGGAATGCTTTGTAGTCCAAAAAGCTTGCATTTTATTTATTTATTTTTTATTTAACCTTTATTTAACCAGGCAAGTCATTAAGAACAAATTCTTATTTACAATGGCGACCTGGCAATTGCCTGACAATTGCATTTGCCTCCATCAATTGAAAGTACGACAACTTGTACTGCAGAGTCAAGGCTTTGATTTCTTTTTGTGTGATATGATTCATGTCATTGTTCTTTTCGGATACAGGCAAATCTTGTACCACCGTCATCACAATAGAGTGGTAGCAGTCGTAGAAATCCATCCGCCGTACATCTATCCCGCATTAACATTAGGTGTTTCTGCAAACTATTCTTCTTTTGGTGAAGCAAAAGTGCAGCTGTAGTACAGGAGGCGGAGGCTACATCTGTCTGTGTGTGTGAGGTAGTTTTATCAGAACCAGAACTGCCAGTAATCCAACAATGCCAGTGACAACAGCGACATAAGCGTGAGTGTTTGCACGTTTGTCTGTCTCTCTGTGTGTGTGTGTGTGTGTGTGTTTGTGTTTGTGAGTGCATGTGCCTATATGACCGTGAAGTTGTGAGCATTACCCCTTTTCGCTTCCGAGCCGGTCATGCTCTGTCGATGGAATACGCCGTTCCGTTGCAGCATGAGATAAGAGGATCAAGAGGCTACACCGCTGCCCTGGATGTGCGCTGGTGTGTTATCTCATTTTTTTGATCTTTTTGAGAGAGCAAGCTTGCGATCTTTGCCTCTAGGGGTCCCCTTAATATTTCATGACTGTGCAATGTATCTTTTGACACTGAAATATGCTGTGAATTAAACATGACTGACTGCATAATCAAAAGCCTTTAATGCAACTAGAAGGGCATGCCTCCTTGGGTTCGCCTTTTAATTAAAGAATAAACGGCCACAGATTTTGGCGAATTTAACGAGGTGACGGATTTGTTTTACATAGTACAGGCACAGTCTGCGGGCCTCTTTGAAAGGTGACCTCTCCACTTTCACTGCCCTCACTTATTTATAGCCATTTTATTTACTTGTGAGGCAAGTCCACTAGTTCATAGAGGCATTAGGGAGCAATAAAAAGTTATTGTAGAGCATTAAATGCAGGGGCATCTTCAAGGTATTTATTTATTTTTTCCTGCAGATATTCCATGCAGAGAGATGGTGTTAGTGTTCTATACAAACTATCCCTATTCAATTACACAGAGAAAGCCTCATGGCAGACTTAGGGAGTAGTAAAATGCAATAGTTGTAAACTATAA
The DNA here is from genome assembly GCF_048128805.1 of Centroberyx gerrardi. Classification (NCBI taxonomy): domain Eukaryota; kingdom Metazoa; phylum Chordata; class Actinopteri; order Beryciformes; family Berycidae; genus Centroberyx; species Centroberyx gerrardi. Next base: position 9,221,810 of record NC_136007.1, on the reverse strand, counting down.
TGTTGTGTTAGTGCTTGTCAAGTAAAGGTGTTGATCTATAGTATCTAGATTACCTTCTCCATCTATAATCATTCTTAATTACCTAAAATATAGAACCGATGCACTAAGTCTACATCTACATGTCAAACTAAGTCACAGATGACAGGTTCAAACTCCACTTGAACTCTAGCATCCCTCTTGCTTCACTACATTGCATAATGAGCCATTTGGTTCTAAAATGGTGTTGCGCAATACCGTGTGAGTATTCTAAGTAGCTCCACTACAATTACAAGGCAAAAAAACAAGCATTTAATCTGATACTTCTAACTCCCTGTGTATGTATGGAATCATGTTAAGTTAAGACTCATCTTTGACATATTTCATGCCATTTCTGCTTTCATGTGATGAATAAGTGATCATATAGATGTCAAGAAGCAAAAGGAATATAGCATAACTCCCGAGTGTGTTATAGAGGGGGAGACATGGCTACAGATCTATTATGAATGCATTTCATGATCAAGCATGCCACGTATCCACAATAGAGTGACACATCACTTCGCAGATATCGGCTGGGACAAGCCCTGATGTCATGCTGACTCACTTTTCATTTTAGATTCTTAAAAAAAAAAGAGGTGAGGTGATCCTTCGCATGGACAAGCATGCATCACCATTAATCCAGTAATCTTGACAAAACACTGCTCTTTAGATGGCACTGGTAGATTGCGTTGGTGTCAGACCTTGGTCTTTTGTGCTTCTCTTTACACCTGAGTGACTTCATTGTTTAAAGCCAGTATGTGTGAATGCCCTTGTCAATAACATCAACTAGACTGTGTATCTATCATGCGCCACTATATCTTCCCAAAAAGAATAGCACTTTTTGAAAATATATATTTTCAAAACTTTTTTTTTTTTCAGCTGCATGCCCTCTGATCAAGATATAGTGGTAAGATTGATTGACCTTTTATGTGACATCTATTTTTTGACATCTTTTGGTTGACTGAATGAGGTTACCAGAACCATGGGCTCCTCCTCCCTAACTGTCTCTTCACACAAAATGGCTGGCATGCTCCAACTTTCAGGAAAACAATCTGAGAATCTCCAATTCTTCCATTTTTCTCAGCATGTCTTCATGCCATCTCAAACCACAACAGAAAAAAAGGAAATCTGGTTTGATTTTATTGAAAGCCCCGGAGTTATTTGTACGACGAGTGGGTTGAGAGAGATGCAGTCATGTTGTTGGCACTCCTTAAAGACGATGATCACTAAGTACATGCTCCAGGAAAGCACCAACCCAGCATTTGAGCTGTAATTATTACTGAACCTATCAAAATTAATATGCAACTGCAAAGTCACTGCCTTTGTTGTCTACCACGGTAGACATTTAAGAATAAAGAGTCTGATGGCACAATATGTCTACTGTCTTCATCACATAGAAATCATATGGTCAGCGCCAGTACAACCAAGCTCAAGGCACAGAGTTATATCTTCATTCAGCCAGTAGAAGTAGCAGTAGTGTGAAAAAAATACCCTAAGGCATCAAAGTCAAAGGTGGCAGCAGTTCAACCAGTGCTTCATGGCCTTGCTTAAGATAATTATTGTTTCATTCATACAAATTACAGTGTAATAAATTACATTCAAAGGCTTTTTGAAGCACAATGAAGTACTGAGCGAGGGAACAAAGTTTTAGATTTATCATCTTTTTGAAAAGAACAACGGGTTTCTCTCAGATCTATATATTCAGAACATTTGTCATGACGCAAAGGGCTGAAAGGCCCAGTTGGTCAGGGTTTTTCACATTTTAATGATCCTCTCTGGGACTAACTCCCTCTTTCTCTCCCTCTCTCCCTCTCTCTCTCTCTGTCTCTCACTCCCTCTAAGGAGAAATCCCAGAAATATAGGATATGGATCGCCCCACAGAGGATACATGACCTCATTTCCATGTGTCACACTGGTCTAATAGGCTTGGACACTACAGCGAGGAGAGCGTGCGATCCAAGGGGTTTAAAAATGTTCTCATTCCGCTCCTCTGTCCGTTAGGGGTGGGGATAATGAGGCCCCGGCTGCAGAAAGGGTAGGAGCACTTTCAAGTAAAACCACTTCAACCTCTCCAAGGACGCTGAGCCGATGTTAGCTTTACTCTAGGACCAAAGAGGTCAGAGCATATCACAGAGTTTAGCCAAGAGACTTGAGAAATTGAAACATGGCAGTTGTATCTGGTCTTTTACATATAGGGTACGTAAACACATTCCTATAGGAAAACACTAAGGGATAACTTGTTGGTTTGGAGTAATGAGAGTTCATTCTAAGAGAGAAAAATAGCATTTCATTATGCCTAATAGCTGTAAATAATTTAACAAATTTGAAAAAAAAACAAAAAAAAACAACAATACCACAGAGAGCTCCCAGGAAATAAGTTAGAGAAAATACAACCTGACGTCGCAGCAGTGGAACCTGCCTAAAGAGCCTGTCCAATAACCACTGACAGAAGAACATTAGTGAGGTAAGTAACTAGCAACCATCAGCACTATAAACCAATTAGCCGGTGACAGGAACCAAGCAGACATTAACACAAAGCTATTTAGCAATCTCTTCCACAGCTTTCACAAGCCCACAAAGGGAGTGTCATTTTTTCTCTTTTTTTTTCTGATTACTACTATTTCTACTGTCCTTGACTAAGGAAAGTCATGCTTTTATTAAAAGAAAATACTATAAAATAAGGCATCAGCTCATATTAGCTTATAAATCTAGCATGCCTAACACATTGATGTAACTGATTCTGTTTAATAGATATTCATGGTACACTGGACCAATGTGCTGCAGGTGAAAAGACCTGTTGTCCTTGCCATGTATGTCAGTATGTATTGTGAAACTAAACTGTCAATATGTCAACAAAATCCTCTTTATTTCATTATACTTGGCTAACTTGAGTGCTTCCATATGTGTGTAGAAGTCCCTTCTACAGTTAAGCAATGACTTGAAAACTGTTGAGATTGATTTCTGTCATCTTCTGTCAATGTTGACTCAGGTTTTTTTTTATTTTTTATGTTTTTTTATTAATGGGAGCCGGCATTACAATGCACATGCTTTTGTTAATCCTGTTCCTGAAGCTCTGCAGCTGTCTGCCCATCACAATGCCATCACCATTTACAAGTCAACCCACTTTCCTTGAACAAAGCTGACATCTTACACCAAACCACTTAGAAACCTCTCCCACAGCTGTTCATACTCACACAGAGGGGATGTCATCCGTTGAAACTTTTCAGCTTGCACCAATCCCACAGGATTTTCGAAACTGCACTAGTTGACACTGACACAGTGTCAACTAGTGCAGACTTCCCAAACTTTTTTCATATCAAGGATCCACAAATAGATCTGGATCACCTGCCTTTTGATACGATTTTGTCCCAGGAACCCCCATCGGAGAAGCTTTTTGTTGTTTGATATGTTTTAATGGAGAATTTCATGTCTGCCTGTTCTTTAAGTGGGGAGATAACCGTGCGGCAAGTGAAATTAACAGAATAGCCATTCATATGCATTATCTCATTGTGCTAAACTGTAGAGAATGAACCCCTAAGAAATGAAACATTCAGAAATGCTCATTGAAAATATTCATTTTGCTGGGGAAGCCCCTGGAACCCCCTTATGGACACTCAAGGTCCCGGGATGCCACTTTGAGAACCAGTGACTTAGCATAAATCAAGCCCAACAGCTGGGGTGTTATCATCATACTACATAATCACCACTAATGCAATGGTGTCAGTCTCTTCAATCCCTCCCCACTTTGCTGTCTGTCTTTGCTGTGCAAGCTGAAATACTAATGAGAAAAATATACTGCAACAGCTGTCATTCAAGACAAGCAGGCAGGGAGGACCAACATTCAACATGACCGTGTCTATTCCAACACTTCCTTGGCCTGTCACAGTTTGTTGAAATGTCATTATCATGTCATTTATGTGGAGCCACGGTGCAGAATGAGGAAGCAAGCCTGTCTAACGCCGAGCAAGATAAATACCCTTTTCACCAGTTTTCTCGGTGTGTACCTCAGTGTCACTTATATATGGAAGAACAGTAAATATAGATGCATCATTATACTCCACTAACTCTGTTAGTGTACCTAATGGGGTAAAAGTTAAATAACTTGAATACACAGTGAATGACTGCCTTAATGACTGCAAACGTGTAATAAATCAAGTCAGAGAGTCAAAGTACTGTTTTCACTGGATATCAGCCACTGGAAATGAAAATTAGTTCAGATGAAACTGGTCCTTGGATATGAAATATCAACAGCAACTAAAGAAAGACAAAATGAAAATACGGATATGCTACTCTCAGAATGTACATATTGTATATCTGCTGTCAGCAGCAATGTTCATATAAAATCTCCCTCCCAATATAGCCCATAATGAACAGAGAGAAGAGAGAGAGAAGGCCATGGTGGAAGACAACATCCTGGGCAGATGCGGTATCAATTATGTAAAACCTGTTTTGAACGACAACAAGATGCCGGGTGGAAAGCAATTAGTCATTAATGGGTATGTCAGAAGTTCACAGTCACAGGCAGCAACACATCATGGTGTTCTGTGCACAGAAAGACACAGATTCATTGACCTATTTTAAAATACTCCACACTCAAAAACCAGATATACATGGACTGTTGTTTCAGCAATATCTTCCACAATGCTTTTGCATTATTAATACAATGAGAAGAAAATAGATAATCTGGTAAATTGTAAACAAAACAAAAAAAACAGCAGATAAAGACGTTCCCGCCATGAGCCGAGTATCTATCCTCCGTCTAATCTTCACCACAACAGACACTGACAGAGATAAACATGTTGTGCTGCAGCAGACAGCGCGCAGCGTGAGGCCTTCATTAGGCTCTGTGTATCCGTGTCCATTGAAGCACTGGGATCTCTCTAAGATTGATAGTGGCAGACCACAGGTCAGTTAGGAGACCTCCCCCACTTTCTGCCGCTGGTCCAAACCCAATAGTCCGTGCTAGGGAGGAGCTCAGGAGCCCTGGGACCCCCACTCTACACAGAGGCAATATCATCTGATAAATTGCCTTTCCTGGCACGGTTTTACACCGGGGCGTTCCCCACGGTCATTGGGAGCAGTGTTTTAGAGCCTCAGCATTGTGGAAAGGTACTAAAAGTGGGGCAATTTGTTATAAGAATGGACAAGCAATGATAGGCTTAAACCTTGTGGTGTATGGGCATTAAATCAAATTTAGGCATTAAAATCAAATATCACAGCATCTGCAGTGTATTATGCGAACATGATATGCCTATATCCAATGAGCTGCTGGTATATATTTTGCCTTTTTGATATGGAGACTGCTTAAAACCCTAGAGGGTTCTCACCCCTTTCTTAGGCATGGTGTAGAATACTCAGCAAAAGTGATTTCCATGCTCCAGTGTTAGACAGGGAGAGAAGGAAGGAGGAGTGAGGGGAGGAGTGGAGGTGTTGGGTAAAACCTAGATAGAAATTCTGTTTTCCTAGATAGAAATAAAGAAAAAGTCTAAATCTCCCGAGACCTTCTCTGGTGTTTCGTCCAAGACACCATTTTGTGTGGCCACCCAGATGGCATTCCTTCAAAACAATGTGGTTTGGCGTATTTTTGTAAACATCTGCAGTGTCACGGCTCACGGTAAATAATGCAGATTTATCACCATCAATCAGTCTTTCATTACTTATTCATGCGCACTGTTGCTCAGTTTCTTGCTCTGGCGTACAGAGAAAGAGAATGCCCTGATTGTTTCATCCCAAGATTCATGCTACACTGTTCTTTGCCCTCAGGACGCTTCAGAAGGTGCAGCGTTGCATTTTCAAACCTTTAGTTAACTAACTCAAGCCCCAAGCATCTGAAAGCTAGCTGACATTCAAACCCCGGAGTATCTCTGAGGTTTTTGGAGGGGTTGGCTTGTGCTAGGGTTCACTGAAAACAATGCAAAGTGATGTGGCTATGAGGGGAATGTCTGCCAAAACTCTTGGGTGCACTTTAATTATGGAGAGGGATTGTGCAACCCGCCTGACTGGCTTGGCATTATTCAAAAGTAATTAGTTGCTTGTTATTTTAATTATGGATGAAAGGACACAAGAACAGAATTAACTCTGAAATGGGATTGTTGCTTTACCCGAAGAGAGAGAGAGAGAGAGAGAGAGAGAGAGAGAGAGAGAGAGAGAGAGAGAGAGAGAGAGAGAGAGAGAGAGAGAGAGAGAGAGGTTTTCTACACTGTATTTTCACTTTATTTTGGTCAGAACCTGCGTGGAACAGAATTTCCATGATCTAAAGGTCTCCCATGCCACTTTGTTCAAATCTATTATGGATAGACTGGGTTGTTGTACGGTAAGTAAGGCATTTCTCAGTTGCACTAACCTATTTGGTTACATAATTACCCAAAGTTTGACTGACACAAAATGCAATCACTAGGAAGCCTGGTGAGTACAGAAAAAAAGCCAGGATAAGTGAGTTTTTAAGAGAGAACACTTGTGTAGGTGTATAGAGGTATGTATGTGTAGAGGTATTAGAGTCAAATTAACTCTGAGCAACTCTACAAGTTTTATAACCCTTGTGAGCTGCTTTCTGTTGGCAGATTTCAATATTTCTATACTGTGATGATTTTGAAGCATCACATACAAATGATGCTCTACATACAGTATATCCCCACATTGTCCCAAATGTAAGCTTGAAACGGATGCTGTAATTATTTTAAGAGACAGTGATGGCGTATTATCATTATAAATCATAAAACATAACCACTGCACAGCAAGAGGTAATTGTTTGAAATTTAAGGACTTCAATACCCAGCAGTGATGTAATGTGATGCCACTAAACTGCACACAACACGCTCATGTTTATCAACCCGGCCGATCTGTGATGCTTTATACCAAAGGGACTTACTGCTAACAATGAGTCCAAACGGGGTTTGTCAAAATATCCCCAAAAAAAACATATGTGGGCTCCACAGGGGAGATCAGAGTAAATGGAAAAGTTGCAAAGTACATAAATTATAATTAGCTCTGATTTCATGACACCATTCTGCCAATATGCACACTTTCACTAATCAGGAAATCACACAACTACTTTTCTCTGCGGCAGCACAGACTGCTGTGGGGTGAAAGTGTGTTACTGGCGGCATGATCCGGCGGCATAATCGGCATGATGAAGACGTTGGTCGGTCGCCATATCGTTTTGTCATTTTCAAAGACAGATATTTTGAAAAAAAACATTTTTCTCTTGTTACCAGCAAGAGGCCTAGCAATGGGAGCTCGCCATTTCAACCTACAGGTGACTAGGGAGCCAATATTGTCTGCAGGTCCAAGCACTACAGGTATGTAAAAAAAAAAGTACAGTATATAGGTCCAAAATCGCCAAACTTATCCTTTAAGGGTAAAATAATCAGCATAGGGAGTTGAGTTGAGACCTTTGCTTTGCTTTGCTTTGAACAAACCCCTTTGTAGGAGGGGTTTGTCATTGTTATATTCTCATGTTATACATGTTGGGCTTTGATAGGGGCAGGTTTGGTTATTAGCAATTAATAATTAATAATTGTGAAATTATTAATATTCATAAAATTATTGACGGGAGTCAATATAAACGGGGCACCACCCTGGAATCAGGGACCAATAACCGAACCTTCAATGCAGTCTCAGAATGGCTGTTCACCCCCAAATGACAGTGTTTAAGGACCACTGTACATTTACGAGTGAACAGTGAAGGGTGAATTCGTACACAGGCCCTCACAACCAGCAGTTATTGCAACACATGCACAAGGAATCAAAGACAACTTCTCTTTAAAAGTATAATGGAGTTTATTTAACTTTAGTAATATCAATCAATAATCAATAACACTGCAGTTAATCAACAACTTATTATACAACTATAACTATCAGTCTAACTAACAAGCATAAAAGGCACAAATAGCATATGGCACATATGGATGCGTGTGTGTGTGTGTGTGTGTGTGTGTGTGTGTGTGTGAGAGAGAGAGAGAGGGGGAGAGATGAGAGAGAGAGAGAGAAAGATGGCGGACGTGACCACGCGAGTGGGACGTCTCGCGAGAGTTCAAGATGGCGGCTGTGACCGCGCAGTTTGAACAAAGGGGGTTTTGGAACCAAGATGGAGTTGGAGTTAGGCAGCTAAACCAACACCATCCAATTCTTAGGTTGCAATGAATATGTAAATGAGATGTGTGTGTGTGTGTGTGTGGGGGGGGGGGTTAGTAAAAGAGAGAGAGAGAGTAAAGGGGAAACTCAGGGTAAACCTAGAGATTCTACTCGCCGTCTAGAGACACAACAATAGCCTTTTACCACACAGGAACTCGGGGTACGACTTGGAAATAGTACGCCGGGTTACTGGTCTTTGAACTGGTAAAACGCAGTATGCTGGCTCTTATACGGTGGTTACTAACATGGGTGCACGCTCAGCGGCATGCAATTTAACACAAATCAGCTTTACAGTCACACAATCAACTTAAGCAGCAAGCATAAGGATTGAGGTATTATTCTTACAGCATAATATGGACGCGGCGGTCCGATGCGCTTCCCAATACGCACAAATACAGCTTCTGATCAGTAAGCTTAATTCACACACCTATTCTAGTCTCTGCCCAGAACCAAAGCCTCTTACTTGGAATCACTCTCGGGTGATCGGTGTGGTAGAGTCCGTCTTATCGATCCGGGTTTTCCAGGATATCTGCGGAACCGTTTTCTCCCGTGCACGGAACAACGGCCAGCTGGTCTTCCTCGTAGGCAGCGAAGATGTCAGCCAGGAGTCGACTTGATTGAAGAACGTATCCTTACGTTGTCTTCTTGGAGGGAAGGAGTGTCCTTAGCTGTATTCTCTTCCAGTCCACTTCTGCAGGTCTGCTACACACGGCAGTGCGTGTAAGGAGTTAGAATGCCGGATGCACAAAACAGCCAATCTAATCCTTCTGGATCCAATAGTGTTATGGTTAACACTAAACAGTCTGGTCTCGTCCCGCGAGTTGAAGACTGCGCCTCGGCTAAACAAAAGAATAGTTCGAACGTTTCAGGTACCACCTTGTTTAGCAACGGGGTCGCAATAAGGGGCCATGAGGAAAGGTATCTCTGGAATTTATACTCTTGGTGACGTCATGGGGACATCCCGGGGTTCTCCCGAGTCTCGTCCAATGAGAGACCAGAGGTTGGCTTTCAGCCAGTTCGCACCTAGGTGTGAACTTCAGGGCCTGTTGGAATTTTGGCGCTGCTTTCCTTTGTTTAAGGTCCTAGCCCAGCGGGTGGGCTAGAGTTCAGGTTTCTGATTCCCTTGTTAGGCCGGTGTTTTAGGCTTTCAATCTTACATGTAGGCCTTTCCTTTGTTTGACCACATGGCCTGGCCCAACATCCCCCCTTTGGTCTGAAGAGTGGGGTGCTGGCCGCAGTCTTTAGAGCAACTCAAGGGCCGGACAGTTCATATAGGTGTAATCCTGAGGGTTACGCAATCCATATGTTCCTGAGGATAGGAGAAAATGGGAACAGTCCATACAGTTCATAGAGTTCACAAGTTCACAGAGGGCTCTGGTGTCTGGGCAGACAGTGAGGCAAGGTCTGGGCAGAGTTTTTACTTTTCTAACTACAATGAACAAACACATCAAACACAGGCATCCACATCCTAAGTAAGCAATATATATTAACCCCAACACAATCCTTTGCTGCTTTTGATCCCTGTAAGGAATTCTAAGAAAAGGGAGGAAAAGGAAAAAGGGAAGGTGGTTAGTGGTTAGTAGGCTTACTCCTTGAAAGTATTGGAGCTGGCCAGTGTGATGGTCTCAGACTTGTGTGCGAATCGTGGTGACACGAACAGTCCAGTCTGGCTTGTAGCTTCCGGATGTATTTATACATGAAGTGTGCGACAATAGCAGTGATGATTCAACCACTAAGGAGGATGTGGTAGTGAGTCCAGTCGGTTTGAGACTGAACTGCACCAATTTAGTCCCTTCAGCCAGAAGCTGCTGCTGAAGGGCGTTGTTGATTGTCGTTGAAGTTCCTAGGGCCTATGAAAAATAGGAAATTGCACTGCCAAGACTATATGCCAGATGTACCTGTGAGGGTTGCACAACAGTGGTAGTAGCTGATTTTAAGATTTGTTCAACAAGGTCTAGGGAGACCAGATAGGATGGAATCCTTCCACCACTCAGACTGTTGGCTGAGGAGCTTACTTCCCTAGTGAGGTCCTGCATCAAATCTCTAACTACCAATAGGTTATGTCTTCCTGGACAACTTTTGACAGAGTCTCTAAGGCATGCAAGGTGTTGTTGAGGAGAGCGGAGTGGAGGTTCGCCGCGACTATGGTACCCTGCAGGGTTTTACCAAAGATTATTACCAGGGGGAGGGGGATAAGGTTAGGAGCTAGTGCATGCCGGTGGAGTGAGTTGGGGCATGCGACTCCCCCTTGTGGTCCTACTGGGGTGCGTCCTTCTCCTATTGGAGTGGAGCCAGCTCCCCCCTTTCGGGTGTAGAGCCTGCCCCTCCTCCTGGGAGTAAGAACGGCTTGTAGGGTTTGACCAGGATCTGGACCAGAAGGTAGGTTGAACGACTGTTCAACTCAAGAAGGGGCGTGCCGCAGACTGTCAAGTGGAGTTCCCAGAAATGGGGCAAAGGTTGAAAGAATGCCTGTGTGCCAGGCATCTTCTGCCCTTTAAGAGTCGCGAGGCGGATGGGGGCACCTGCTGTTCGCGCGGGGATTGTCACATCAAGCTCGCTGGCAACTTGACACGCCTGGGGAATGGTCTGCCCTGATGTTATATGTTCTGGTTCAGTGGTCAGGGAATAGCTTATAGCGTCAGCTTGGGACCACAGGACCTGGTTGACTGTGTCCAGCTGGGCGCCGAACCTGACAAGAGGGTCTGCCCCTAAGAAGAATGGGGGACAGAGCTGAGGAACCATGCTCACAAAGCATTCGACCTGTTTTCTCCCAATCTGGATAGAGAGGGCGCATACTCCAATCGCCTTACAGAGAGTCTGTGGTGACTCTGCTGAAAGGAGGCAGTGGCTTCGCTGTGCGAAGGCTGGCGGAGGGTTCGGTCGGCACAGGTCGTTGTGCAGGTCCTGACTGATGGCGGATTTCTCGGACCAGGGCGCTAGGAGCGCGTCCGGGGTCATGAGACCGTTGAGGTGTACACCTCCGACCACACGGGGGCTGTACAGTGCTGCGTTAGTGTTCTTCAACGAGCACAAGAAAGACCTGTGATTGTGAAACAGGTTAAGGCTGCCAGCCTGTGGCGGACATGGGCTCATGGGCGGCCTGGAAGACTCGGAGCCAGGATCAGGCTCCGAAAGAGGCATGAGCATCGGCAAGCCTTTGGTGATGGGCGACTTGTTCTGAGTGTAGCTGGTGATGCTAACGTTGCAGGACTCGACTTGGAGTGGTTTGCCGAGGGAACACATCGCTCTGGCGACCTTCGCAAAGGTGTTGGAACACATCAAGCTGATCTCGGAACCGGAATCGAGCAAGGCGAGGGTGCTTACACACCTTTCTATTTCCACGGAGGTGTATATGTGTCGGGCGTTGCCCTTGCGGACAAGGTCGCCCAAGAAGGTTAAGAAAGGTGGATGAGGGATGTTTGGAGTGGTTGCACTGGGGAGAGCCCTGGGCTTTGGTTCTGGTTCTCGGGGCGGCCGTCGGCCGTCCGAGTCATCCGGAGCTCCCGAGTCGCTCAGGTCGCCATAGCGATGAGGACTAATTCTTCCCCTTCTTGGTGGGGAGGGAGCTCGGTCACGGTGTGGGCGTGAAAGGTGCGACGCGTAAGGCTCACCGGTTGTCGGGGACTCCAAGTCCCTTCGACCACTCGGTAGTCGCATGTACTCCTCCTCCCTCCGCGGGGGGGATGGAGTTTGATCACGGCGCAGTCGCAAACTGCGTGACACGTAGGGCTCACTAGTGGGCAAGGGCTCGAAACCACTTTGTCCACTCAGGAGTTGAGTGCGTTCCTCCTCCCTTCGCGGTGGGGAAGGAGTCCGGTCAAGGCGCGGAACGGCGCGGCAGAGGCTGGGCCGGGGTACGTCCCAGGGGGGTATGGCGCTTAGCTCCACCTGGCGGCTTGCCGGTGGAGGTGCTCTATAGTTATCCAATGTGATGAACTCAGAGACTGCGCTTTCAGGAGCTCCCAGGCTCTTGGGCATGGTCTCCGGATGGGCGTGGGTGGCCTGGCTGCTCGGTTGGCCACTTTCAAGCCGTTGGGTAAGAACCATTTCTCGTTTTTGAGCGGCCTGAAGTTCTTGACGCAGCCGGCTGGTCTCAGCCGGGTCGTCTGGGTTTCCTCCGACCGGGTTTGGACCAGGTGGGTCGAGGAGAGAACCCATAGGGGAACCAGAGGTGGCGACAGGTGTTCCCTGACCAGAGGTGTCGGCAAATGTACGTACAGCAGCCTGGAGTTGCTTGACCAGATCTGTACTGTGTCTCCTCATCTGAGAGTTCTCTGATTCCACGTTTTCTAATTGTTGACGCAGGCGATCATAGTCTTGCCTTATGTGGGCAAACATCTCTTCACGCGCTACAGCCTGTAGCTGTACTTTACGCTGATGAAGGAGGTTTATCCGCCCAAGCACTTCCTGCTTGGTGAGCGGAGGTGACCTCGCTGTTGGGTGGTTAACATAACCTATGAGCTTCTTTAGCTCCTCCTCACACTCGCTAAGCGTATAGCTCTTGAGGTTGTTCCTTTCCTCAAGGGTGAGGGAAATAAGACCGGCGACCACATCCAGCAGTTCTGGATTGTCTACCTCCCAGGGAGCTGCAGCTCCAGACGCGGAGGGGTCTTGGCTACTCATTGTTATCTTTCCTGATCAACACGTTTAGTAGCCCACTCCTTTGTTATGACAAGGAGTGTCGCTGTGATACCAACAAACGCACAGGGGAGAGGCTTTAGACCTGTGGTTTGTAAGCTGAAATGTTAAACCTAGTTACTCTCTGCTGTCTATCCTATTAGGACGTTAATGAGGTGACCTCAGTAGCTCTGATAAGTAACAGCTATGTTAGTGTTAGAGTATGTCCAACTCAAGCTCAATCTGACAACTCAATAATTATCAAGTAATTAATCAATTACCAACCACTTGTACACACTGAAGCAATCCACAAACCACAACTGGCTATATGCTTGGCAAGTCACACAAAATGTTAATTTCCAAAAATAAAAATTTCAAAAAAAAATTAAAATTTCAAAAAATTAAAATTTCAAAATTCTGGATTATTATGCATAAATATTGCAATAATACTGGTATTAGAAGGCCTCACACGGGGCACCATTTGTTGGGCTTTGATAGGGGCAGGTTTGGTTATTAGCAATTAATAATTAATAATTGTGAAATTATTAATATTCATAAAATTATTGACGGGAGTCAATATAAACGGGGCACCACCCTGGAATCAGGGACCAATAACCGAACCTTCAATGCAGTCTCAGAATGGCTGTTCACCCCCAAATGACAGTGTTTAAGGACCACTGTACATTTACGAGTGAACAGTGAAGGGTGAATTCGTACACAGGCCCTCACAACCAGCAGTTATTGCAACACATGCACAAGGAATCAAAGACAACTTCTCTTTAAAAGTATAATGGAGTTTATTTAACTTTAGTAATATCAATCAATAATCAATAACACTGCAGTTAATCAACAACTTATTATACAACTATAACTATCAGTCTAACTAACAAGCATAAAAGGCACAAATAGCATATGGCACATATGGATGCGTGTGTGTGTGTGTGTGTGTGTGTGTGAGAGAGAGAGAGAGGGGGAGAGATGAGAGAGAGAGAGAGAAAGATGGCGGACGTGACCACGCGAGTGGGACGTCTCGCGAGAGTTCAAGATGGCGGCTGTGACCGCGCAGTTTGAACAAAGGGGGTTTTGGAACCAAGATGGAGTTGGAGTTAGGCAGCTAAACCAACACCATCCAATTCTTAGGTTGCAATGAATATGTAAATGAGATGTGTGTGTGTGTGTGTGTGGGGGGGGGGTTAGTAAAAGAGAGAGAGAGAGTAAAGGGGAAACTCAGGGTAAACCTAGAGATTCTACTCGCCGTCTAGAGACACAACAATAGCCTTTTACCACACAGGAACTCGGGGTACGACTTGGAAATAGTACGCCGGGTTACTGGTCTTTGAACTGGTAAAACGCAGTATGCTGGCTCTTATACGGTGGTTACTAACATGGGTGCACGCTCAGCGGCATGCAATTTAACACAAATCAGCTTTACAGTCACACAATCAACTTAAGCAGCAAGCATAAGGATTGAGGTATTATTCTTACAGCATAATATGGACGCAGCGGTCCGATGCGCTTCCCAATACGCACAAATACAGCTTCTGATCAGTAAGCTTAATTCACACACCTATTCTAGTCTCTGCCCAGAACCAAAGCCTCTTACTTGGAATCACTCTCGGGTGATCGGTGTGGTAGAGTCCGTCTTATCGATCCGGGTTTTCCAGGATATCTGCGGAACCGTTTTCTCCCGTGCACGGAACAACGGCCAGCTGGTCTTCCTCGTAGGCAGCGAAGATGTCAGCCAGGAGTCGACTTGATTGAAGAACGTATCCTTACGTTGTCTTCTTGGAGGGAAGGAGTGTCCTTAGCTGTATTCTCTTCCAGTCCACTTCTGCAGGTCTGCTACACACGGCAGTGCGTGTAAGGAGTTAGAATGCCGGATGCACAAAACAGCCAATCTAATCCTTCTGGATCCAATAGTGTTATGGTTAACACTAAACAGTCTGGTCTCGTCCCGCGAGTTGAAGACTGCGCCTCGGCTAAACAAAAGAATAGTTCGAACGTTTCAGGTACCACCTTGTTTAGCAACGGGGTCGCAATAAGGGGCCATGAGGAAAGGTATCTCTGGAATTTATACTCTTGGTGACGTCATGGGGACATCCCGGGGTTCTCCCGAGTCTCGTCCAATGAGAGACCAGAGGTTGGCTTTCAGCCAGTTCGCACCTAGGTGTGAACTTCAGGGCCTGTTGGAATTTTGGCGCTGCTTTCCTTTGTTTAAGGTCCTAGCCCAGCGGGTGGGCTAGAGTTCAGGTTTCTGATTCCCTTGTTAGGCCGGTGTTTTAGGCTTTCAATCTTACATGTAGGCCTTTCCTTTGTTTGACCACATGGCCTGGCCCAACATACATATATACAGTATATACAGTATATGCATATACAGTATATAGATATAGATATAGATAGATAGATAGATAGATTTACCCTGAACAGTATTTACCCTGAAGTACTACTGTGCTATAAACTTCCCAAGGCTTCTCCAGCCACTAATCTCTCCAACAGCATCTTGATTCCCCTCTGGAGCTGCAGATAGATTGCTTTAATTAATCACTAACATACTCAATGCACACATAACAAGCGCTAAGCACCGGCCAGGTCAACCGTTAAGTGCTCCAGAGGGAGATATCTGGAGAAATCTGGGAACCAGTGAGGTATACTTCACACATGGGGAAGTGAGCGATAGCTGATAGCTAATGCAGTAAATAAGCTGTGGTGATGACTACCATGCTAACAACTGCACTGTGTGTGTGTGTGTGTGTGTGTGTGTGTGTGTGTGTGTGTGTGTGTGTCACTGTGTCTGTGTGTATTTTCATAAAGGTACACTGTAACATATGCTCACTCCCCAAGCAACCTAATAATGATAATAACAACATAATATTTCATTGATCCTTGTAGGAGAGTTTTATTTTTGCTAGGCAGAGCATAGGATCAGCACTCGTGGAGCTGGTAAGGATTCAGTGTCTTGCTCAAGGACACTTCAGCAGCGCAGGTTCTTGCTGATACATATGACAGCATCAATGCTTTACTGTTAAAGGACGGCCTCTCTAACCACTAGGCCACCTTGCTGTCCTCAATCCTGAGGTACAAGACAGCAGCAGTCCATTTGTTTTTTATGTACTGTATGTGGATGCTGACCACAGTTAGGGTGAATACTGGTAAAGCGGGACAGTTAAGCTTCATCATTTTTATCTTTACATATTTCCATTACTAAAAATCAACACTGAGCTCATCATAAGAAAGTATGAGATATAAAAAAATATAGGTTCTGTGGCTATGACATCACTTCTGGGGGCATGGCACATCATATTCAACAACCTTGCAGTGAACTGCGATAGTAAGTAAAATGACATAGCGTTCTGAGGTGAATAATGTTAAGGTTATAAAAATAAAATAATGTAATGTAATTGTTATATATTTTGTTATGGGATGTAATGGTGAATCAGAATTTTTAAAAATCACGTTCATATTAATCCTCTTTTTTTTTTTTTATGCGATTTTGACACTGTCCCAGTTTGCCAATAGCGTATTGTTAAACTGGGACAGTGTATTACTGGCTAACTGGGACAGCCATTCAAGTCATTCTAATGGGGGAATTAAGTTCCCTTTTTACGTGTCCCTCATAAATTTAGCTAGCTAGCTAGATATTTCAACAAAGATTTACTTAAACTAAAAGACCGAGGATTGGATCATGTGCATTGTTTGCGAGGACTGGTTCCATGAGACATGTGGCGAGGAGAATGGCCTCATTGAAGACGGGGAGGCATTCACTTGCACTGGCTGTATTGACGTGTAGACTAACCTACCGTACAAAAAGCAGAAATGAAATTTAACCTGTGTGAAATTAATTATAAGAAGAGATGTTCATGAAGGTTCCTCTTTTTTAAATTTAAATTTATATGAAATAAATTAAACCCAATACAAAATATTGTGGGCGGGCGAGGGAGGGAGGGAGGGGGTGGGAAGGGGGTGAATCTGCTGTACCTGCACCCCTCCTTTAAAAAAAAAAAAAGTGATGTTTATTATTATTATTGTTGTTGTTTATATTATTATTGTGTATTTAATTCATTAGGCCTACACTTGAATAACAATTGAATGTGTTTTAAGTGTCCCAGTTTGCCAATGAAGGTGTCCCAGTGTGATAGTAGCGCCTGGAAAAATGTGGTTTTGGGTCACTGTGTGTTTAAGGAAGAGTCATCCATCCTGTGTTTCTTTCTTTTTTCTTCTGTATAGTATAGTAGAGCTCTTAAGCTATTTAGAATAGTATCATATGAGGGGCTAAGACATTTAGATCATAATTAAAAATGACGCAGAAGGTAAATTATCAGAAAGTGTCCCACTTTACCAGTATTCACCCTACCTGGTTTCCTTGTTTACTTGCAAGTAAAAGTTAACTACAGCTGAACTTTTGGGTGACATCGCCTGTTCCTTTGCCAAACATGTTCTACAGTTACTTCACATAGTACTGCTGAAACACCACTGTTGCTAATCAGCTAGCTCAAATTAGTAGCTTGACAATGGCATGGACAGTCGCTCGACAATGTGGTTGCTAATGGGCATGAGTGCAGAGTTACTGTTTGTTCATTTGTGGTGTATTGGGTTTGTTTGTGTGTGTGTGTGTGTGTGTGTGTGTGTGGTCCTCCCCCCCCGCACACACACACAACTCCTCTGAGGCTCATGAAAGGATTGTCATTTGACCCGCGCTCAGTTCTCTCAGCTACAGAGCCAGTAATGGAAGTGATTGAGGAAGTCATTGTTAATGGGCTTGATTATTTGCTCTGCCTGTTCAAGCATGTCAAACAAAGAGATCACACACACTCTCACACACTCTCTCTCTCTCAGACACACACACACACACACACACACACACACACACACACGCACACAGCAGTCTAATTCCTCCTCAGCATTAAGCTTTTAGAAAGCAACAGCACCAGCTAAGGCATGACAGCTCCTTCGGGACCTTCATTGCCAGCCAGCAGAGAGCCCTCTGTGACTACAGATTACCTGCTATTGCATGTCTTTTTCTGTGACAGAAGGGCCCTTCCTGGCCTTCCTCCAGCCCACACCTTGTCTCATTCCCATCTTCTCTCGCTCTCTTCCTCCTCCTCTCCCTCACTCCATCCATCTATCCTTCTGTCCAGCACCACCAAACCTGTATCCCCCCTCGAGCCGCCCTGTGGGAAACTATCCATCCAACGATTTCTCCTCAAGCTCCCGTCGACGTTTGGCATGAAGGCACATGGAGTCAATCCCCTTAGAAGCCTTCGGTGTCAACCCCAGATGCTTTGTCTGAAATAATTAGGACTTTCATTAGCATCGGGGAGCATGGCTCCATTCGTTACCTGCTTAGGCAAGGGTTCCCGTAATTGGCGTCTAGAGCTTGAGAGGCTCACCTCCCCTGACACCAGTCCCGGGAACGAGATGTCTTAGATGCCGTGTTTTCCCAGGCCCTATCAAGATTACATGAGAGACCTGCTTCCTTTCCTTGTTTTTTTTTTGTTTTACACTCTTCTTCTAGCTAGCATTTAAAAGTTTGATACTGCTCTCTCACTCTCCCTGTCTCTCTCTTTCTCTCTCAATGCTATTTCCATCAGCCACTCAGAATGAAGGCCTCCTGATCTGTCTTTCTGTATTTCATTCTGTCTTTCTCCAGACACTGGTGTGGTATGTAAAAAAAAGAAAGAAAAGAAAAGTACACCAAGTGTCTCTTTTTGACACACCGAAAATCTTCTACCAGTGCATAACTTTGGAAAACTTTGTGGGTGTTGAAAATAGCAACAAGCTTTCTCTACATACACTCCTATTGCGTTGAGCAGTTGCTGATATTCTCACCTATATGTATTTACATGATGCGTTGTTCAAAGAACAGCACTGTTGTCACAAGGAATTTCATCACGTAGCTGAAAATAGAGACAGAGTACAAGTGTCTTGGTGATAGCTGTATCATTGAATTAGAAAGATAATGAATAATGTATCACCCTCATGTGAATGTTCTCTTTTTCGGTGGTTTGGGAAATTCATTTGCTGGATAAAGCCTTAACATTATTTGGGAAATATCAAATTAGACAGAGAGGAGAGGCAGAGAGTCCCATCCTCATTCTGGAAATAATGATGGAGAAGATTTATATATATGATAGCATAGTCTACAGCAGTAAAATAAGAGAGATTATGTATTCATTATCGGATTATATTTTAACAAACATCGTAGTTTCATTGGAGTCGTGCTGAAATGTCATTTGGAGGTATCTATATGCACAGAATCAAGGCCAATATTTACATATGGCAATTGAAATTGTAACACATTCTGCCATCTGACACCGGCTGGTCTCACCTCATCCTTGTGCCGTAGGGTAGCAAGTGCACCTGCATTTCCCGGCCAGTAGGGGCGCTCCCACACAGTCTAGTCTGCTCCAGTGTTCTTCCTACCTACACAGCGTATGAGATCTGTTTCACAGAAGAGGGCACAGAGTGAGGAAACAACTGTGACCTGCACAGCCAGAATATTTTAGTAGATCCGAGCTCACAGAGCCACATTTACATGACCAGGTGGCCCTATTACCCCAAATTCCATGGGGTAATAGAAATATGGCCTCATGTGATTCATATGAAGGCTTTGGAATATGGGTGTGGTACTTAAATTGCTTAGAGTCTCCCTGGAAATGGCAGTTATGCTCTGTAGCTGCTTTGCCGACATCATTCTGGGTCTTTTTATGGTGCATAGGAGTTGTAGGGCAAATTAATACAGTTTTCAAAGCAGGGTAACATAAAACACTTATAAAAAATGTGTGTTACAAGATCTGGGTTTGCATTTGTCAAGGCTTTTAGAAGTGATTTAGGGTTGCTGCCCTAGAGGGTCACCTACACCCTCTCATATTAAAATGATAGGCCAACATAACATGCTATTTTATTGCTCCTGTCTAATCAAATATTTAAAAAAGAAAGAAATAGACATAAATTAAAAACTAAATTGAACAGTAACCTTTAATAAATTAATACATACAGAAAAGCTTTTAACCTGACAACAGTTTCACGGTGCGTTCCTAAATGCTAATCGACCCAAACCATTGATCAAACAGCTATCATTCACGGGGAACGAAAGAGCGGGGGGCTATGGAGAAGAGAGAAAAACAGCAGGCAGTAGCACCGCACCATCATGGGGCCTATGAAATAAACATTACAGACTCTTATAATGCTCTATCACATGGGAGACTTGAGACCGGGACGGTTCTGCTTTCACACACAGATTAGCTCCCCCATCTAAATGGCCACATCAGTTCTCCTCAAACCAGCTACTGTCAATGTTATTGCAGCTGAGGCTCAGAGATTAATCGAATGAGACTTTCCAGTTAGTGCCTCGTAAATAATTTGACTACCGATTCACATGAATGTATAAACAGATCTGACTCAACTTTGATTTGAAATTCAGTCAGATTGGTTGATCACAGAATGATGAGTGATAAAACATGCAATGATATGATGTGCTGTATGTGCGCATTAATTCAGTGTCATGAGGGCATATGTTCCACCGTGTGTGTGTGTGTGTGTGTGTTTATGTACTGCATGAACTGTATGTCTGTATGCCTTATGTTTTATATCAAGACACTGAGACTCTCCTACCTCCTGCATGTTTAGCAACTGCCAGATTGACTCTCCACCTGGCTGAGGGCCAATCGCGGCTTCTTAGGGACCAGGAGCAGGAGCCGACACCTCAGTACTCACTGACAGGCATCAGAGCTTTTAAGTCCCTCGTCTTCTTGAAGGACTGTGTGTGCCAGTGAGTGTGTGTGTGTGTGTGTGTGTGTGTGTGTGCATGCATGCACAATGTCCTTGTGTGTGTACGTCTGCAGGGGCATGTGAGTGGATATGTAACGGTGTGGATGTGTATGTGTATTTGTGTGTTTGTGTATATTGCATCCAAGTCAAATCGGACTGTGTTGTTGCTTTTTATAGGTTGTTTCCTCTGCTCCTTGTCTCTGTGACTGTCTCTCTGCTGGTCAGATGTGCTATGGGTTTTAAGTCACTGTTTTATTGTTTTTATAATGTATTTAACTGTTTTGTTTTGTTTTATCATCTTTTATAATGTTTAATCGCTCTGTTACTACTCCTTATTTGCTGCTGCCTTGGCCAGATCTCCCTCGAAAAAAAGATTCTGAATCTCAAGTGGATTTCCTGGTTAAATAAAGGTTAAATAAAAAAAAAAAAATACAAAATTTGCATGCACATCTGCCAGTGCATGCATGTGTGTATATACCCCTGCGGTGTTTGTGTGTGTATGCATGTGTGTGTGTGCAGGTACAGTTTGTGAGTGCATACATGTCCGCATGCACATGCATGCATGTGTATGTTCTTGCAAGTGTGGGTGTGTCTGTGCCTGTGTGTGTGTGTGTGTGTGTGTGTTGCACGTCTGGTGCACTCACAGAGAAACCAGTGATAGACAGATCCCTATTAGCTACGCTGATGGAGAGGAAAATGTATACTCCACTGCATGATAATCGGCTGAAATGGGACTGGACAGCTTACAGAGAATCAGAAATTACAGAGACGATTGGATAGATTGGGGATATTAGTATAGTTTTGAATCTGAGTTCTCCAGTGGAAAACATAGCTTTTTGCCATCGTGCAATAAGAAGCTGGTTCACTTCTGTCAAGAGAATGATGAGCTTGTGATGAGAGAGACCATCCCATGGTCGGAGTGGCCTAGGTTCAACTACCACAACAGATAATGGTCCGGATCTACTAAAGGTTCACACTAGCGCAAAGCAAATAACAGACACAAAAATCATGTTTTCTGGTCTACTAACACAATGCACAGGGCATTGTGCCTGAAAAAATGGGGCAATCTGTACGCCTCTCTTCTTTGTGCCTTTGCCTAATTACATATGCATTTTGCATTCGTCTTGCATATACATTTGTGGGTGTTTTAAGCTGGAGCGCAAAATGGAGGGAACCATGGAAATTTGCAGTGGAAATGATTTATCAATGCTTACAATCATCTGTAGATTGTACATGCTATTTAAGAACGTCTTAAAACTTTGTGCACAGCTAAGCATGAATGCAATGGTGGTAGCTTGGTAGATGCATCACCAAAGAGCGTCAGGGGAATAGCCTAAATTTAAAGGTCCCATGAAATGGCATCTTTACTTCCTTGACTAGATGTGTTTCCTCTATGTTGGGGCAGGACATAATGCAGTGAGGGATCATTCAAAAGTCTAAACCAATGGAATGTCAGTTAGGGAGAGAAAGGCAATTTTTATTCGATGAGAGGGGTGGAGGGGGCGGGACTGTTCAAAAATCTGTGATGGTTTTATTTTTTGGAATTTATATTTATGCCTACTGGTGCAGCATGAGGTCACCATGAAAGATACTCTGTTTTCCAGGAAGTAGAAGTAATGGGAGTTCATTTCATGGGGACTTTAATGAACTTTTTAATAGACCAATAAATAATAACCCAGCTGGAATAAATGGCACTAAACAATTCCAATGTTAGGCCTGGGATGTTTTTGCTATAGGAAAAAAACACTTCTGAAAAAGTCTTTATTGGTTTAATATGTAATTGCTTTGTGGAGAAAACACCACCATGCACCCTCACCTCCCTCTCATCTCTCCTATGTTATCAAGAGGAATTCAGGGAGAGGCCTAATGATATATAATAATTCATAATCAACTATCAGACTGCACCACTCCAAAAGCCAGTAACCTGCATTTTAGATCACATTCCTGGCCTCTGAATCCTTCTTGAAAGACCTCTGAATCTAATACATAGACCATTTGATATTTAATTGTAGGTTCAATTTAATTTGAGTTGTATATTTATCATAATTTCTATTCCTGAGTAATCCCATTAATCAAAAACATGTCTGTAGCATCCCTGGGTAGCTTAGCCATCTGTGGTAATGGTGTATACAATTTCCATACAGACAACACAATTACTTGGCAAACAGGACATTGGCACAATAGTGGGAATGGCAAGCTTATTCAGGCAACCTATTATCTTGCATGCACCAAGACAACAGACAACATGGAAAGTGTTGCCATCAGAAAATGGACAGAGTATGCTGGAAACACAAATATTAACTTAAACCATGGATCTCAAGGGATGGGTGTGGTTAATTCATCCTCTGGGAGTCCCTGCTGGCGAGGCTGCTTGGAGCAAACTTTGCTTTGGTCCGGCTAATATTTGCAGGGACTAATGAATTAACTGGGCCTGTGAGCATTTGCATGTCCAGTCTTAGTAAATACTCTGCATGCATGGGACTATTTGCCAGAGGTGGAAAGTAACTAAGTACATTTACTCAAGTACTGTACTTAAGTGCAATTTTGAGGTACTGGCACTTTACTTGGGTAGTATTTTGTGAGACTTTATACGTTTACTCCATTACATTTCAGAGGGAAATATTGAACTTTTTACTCCACTACATTTATCCAATGGCTGTAGAATAAGGTTTTATATGCAAAACATGCCATGAGCTCATAAAATATGTTGCATTGTTAGAGTTTAAACTCCCCAGAATATGGAGTAGTTAGACCTACAACATTAACGTACTTCTTACAGGTTAATGCATCAATCAATCAGTTTATCACCCTGAAAGGACCATTCTTCAGAATGAGTACTTTTGATACTTAAGTATGTTTTTCTATATTTTTACTTAAGTAAACTTTTTAATGGAGTATTTTACCATTATGGTATTGCTACTTATACTTAAGTAAAAGTTACTTACTTACTTTACTTAAGTACAGTTTCCACCACTGCTAATTTCACCCAAACTTATCTTGTGCTGTGCCTCAAGTTGCACCTAGTAGATATGGGCCAATATGTCCTTCTCTATCAAAATGTCCTTGAGAGAGAAACTGAACTCCTGTCTCTTCCAGTGGCGCCGCCTCTCAATGTTCATGCAAAATGTTCTGAGAGATATGTGAAGAACGTGAAACAAATTCCAAATTACACTGTGTTTAATGCAATGGTGGTAGTTCTCTAAATAAAGTAGCTTTCACACACATTCAGCTGTTGTGATACCACTTTTTACCCTAAACCTGTTAACAGGCCATCGTATTTGCACATGTGTGTGTCATTACCAGGTCTGCTTTCCTCCTGAGACCTTTAAATTTAGACCATGTAACACTTCTTATTTTTGAACTGAAAAGTTGTTGGTCTCTCCTGGCAAACAGCACACTGCCATATGGGCTGAATCCATTTCAAGACACTCTCAGTTCTCACCTCAAAAAGTTGTCATCCTTGGACCCCTAGAGCAATGTAGGGCTGAGTGAAGACTGTGTGCAAATGCCAGATCTGAATTACTCAAGAAATCCCAATGCAACTCAGTAGGACACTGATCAGGAGTCATGTCATCTAGTTCCATTTTCAAGTTGCAGGTAAGATGCAAACAAGGGTGAAACAAGGATGTTAGCAAACCTAGAATATAGGCTTGTACTAGTTTACAATCACATGCTGTATGAAACCAAGTGTGTGACCAAACCTGAACACTGGATCTTGCTTTGCCCCCACTGGAAAAGTTGTGAGGGAAAGTTGTGCGGTCAGATCGTGCCTATTGACACTTTCAAAAAGACACTCTCTCTTTCACAACAGCTCCATACTCAACATGCAGACATGCAGGCGACTTGAGCCACTACTTGGTGGAAGGTCATTTCGGAGCCTGAGACAGGTAATTTTTAAAGTCGCTATTGGTTTCCATGGCTACCTGATTGCCAGCAAGGAAAGTTCAGAGCAGCTGAACTTTACGACATCAATCACATGTTCGCTTGTTGCTGCAGTGCTATTCCCAGCGACGTACAGTACCAGTGATGTAATCTATTACCAACTGACAATGTGGTAGCTGTCTTGGATCTGGTTTAAATTTCAATGGGCGGGGATGATCCCAAAACAGATAGTACAGACTGCAAAGTAAGTTTTCAAAACTAAAAATCTCAGCACCTTGCGAAGTAATTGTCAACAACCCTATCAACCCCCTGCAGATATATTATGGATCTTTTTGTACTATGGGGCAGTACATTTTTTACTAATTGCCCCTTTAATAAAAATCATAATTAAAATGATCCAACTGACAATTATAATATCATCAGTTTTAACAGTTATTCTGATGAACAGCTGTTCTGATTACATTGACATGTCGCGGTCATGTTAATGTGGTTAGCAGGGCTAGCAGATACCAGCTAATGGACAGTAGTCTTGGGATATGGTTATTAGTTGTCTGAATGCACTTTTATAAACAAGATATGAAAAGTCACATTATTTTTAACTAGTGTATATAAAACTTTAGAATATCAATACATTTAAAGGCACTCTCAGCGTATTAATAAGCACTTGGCTAAAACAGTTCCAAGTGTTGGCGCTTACAAAAGTTCAGGCCAACACAAAATGTTAGTAGTATATAGTATACAAACTACAAATTATGTATTTATTTGAAATCATTGCCCATTTGACAAATCAGTCCTGTGCAAGACACAAGAAAAATCCCATAAATGTGAAAGACGAAAGATTTGGGGGAAACTGATCATAGAAAATGCTTGGCCTTGCTTGGTTTGGCATGATAGGAAGGAAGGCTGTGACATTTTAAAGATAATCTGCATTTGAGATCAAAGTCCTTAAAAACATGGTAACAAAATATTGTTTTTTATTGGGTTTTTTTTAATACATAGTTTATCATTTTCCAACAGAGTAACAAAATTCATATTTGTTATTTGTGCTCCTTTCTGTGTGAAGAAAGCTTCTAGTTACTCTGGTGGAGATGAAATTCCATTATGGTTTCGCAAGGGGGGAGCTAGGATAATTACACAGATTCATTCACTCACATTCACATTGACTATTATGGTAAATATTGACTCGCATTGCAATTATCTGCACTGAGCACAACCCTATTAAATGCCCTTCAATTGCACTGTAGATTATATAACAACAGAAGTCACACGCAAATTGTCCTTGGCATAAAAACAGTGACACACACACACACACACACAGACACCCACACACATACTGTACAACACACAGGTGTGCACATATGCATGTATTGTGACTAGTACTAATCTTATGCCATAGAGTGTAATTTCACCCTTCAAGAAGGCGTTCATTGATGTCGCACAAACCTAGTGTCCTCAGAGAATTATTAAGTGCTCTTCAAAGGTACAATCCATTATGTTACAGCAGACTAGCCCTTTACGTGTCCCTTTGCTGCGCCGCTTAGCATGCTAGCATGTTCCCTGTGTAAAAAAAGATTTTTCACACAGCTGAAAGGGATTGGTGTGAGGGCCAATGCACTCTTCAATAATATCCTCCTTTGTTGCAACCGCATATGTCCCCTCGGTGCGAGTACCAGTCCCCTTGTGTTTCTTATTAATAATTCAGGTTTCGGGGGGGAAAAAAATCAATGAACATTTATGTTACATGAAAGAGCATTCAGTCGTCTCTGCCTGTTCGATGACATGTCTTTGGGGGAAAGACTAGTACAAGCATTTCAGCACGACATGCACATGAAATAACACTTCATTTACAGTAATTGGCAAAGCATTACATTCAACATGGGACTTTCTACATGTGAAATATGAGGCCGCTTACCCTCTGTACATAGCATGGGTTGAATATTAAATGACATTTACGTAATTCTGAGAATGTTGTCAGGATGTTCTGGGTCAAAAGTAGTTAGTTTTAATCTGCTCGGAGCTCCAGGTGGATATGATGTGCCATGGAAGAAAAAAACAATGATTTCCAGGAAATTAGCCTATTTGAATGTCAATTTACTGTACTTTTCTTTGTCTACCTATCTTATATTATCTGAACTGTCCTGATGTGGTTAACCTGCTTAACCAATCTTAAAAAGGATGTGATTTTTTTCTTCTTTGGGACAACACACACTTGTGTTACTTTTCAACACAACATGTGTTAATGACAATACATTTTAACACAAGTGTGTGTTGTCCCAAAGAAGACACACAGATGTGTTAAAATCACACATCCTTTTTAAGAGTGTAGTGCTCCATCTATGTTAAAATAAGCAATAATAATTATTGGCAATTACAATCTGACCCATATCTGGCTGTTACCCACTGGGTTCAAAGCTACACCTGTTAGTGATATTGCCAATAATTATACAATATCCTCCTTTGTGTGAGCGTAGTCATCAGTGGATCTAAGATAACACAAAGCTTATGAGCCGCCCTTTTTATTTCCTCCAAGGTTTCCTCCAAAGTAGCACTGACATGACATTTTGAATTTGTGTTTGTTATTTTACAGGTAAAATAGAGAGGGAAAAGTTTCTATTTTGCGTGTCCAATTTCTGAAGTGGCATTGAAAATGTATAGGACTGAGTCTATACACGTTTCTGACAGGTAGGATGGCAAGGCTGCGGAATTGACTGCATTGTATTTTCCTCCCAAATCGAAGGCCTCAGTAAACCCTGACAAGCCCCATTAGGACAGATCAGGCACTACGGTGGGGACAGGTCTCTTTGTCACACTCACAAAAGCCTGTCTCACAATAAGAGACCGGGCAGTGGATATCCCACCGCCACAGAAAATACAAAATTGGGTGATATCAAGCACTTCTCTTGTGACAGGGGAAAGGATGGCTCTCTGTGGTTGTGTGTCTGCGAAAGGGATGAGGAAGGGAGGGAAAAGTCGGGGCTTTGAGAAGAGGCTGGCAGCAACAGTAAGCATGGGCAGTTAGTGGGGAAAAGAGATCCATTTATCTTGCTGTTGGTTGCAGGTGTCACTATATGCCTATACAGTGATTATCTCTGGAAACAGACCCAGTGTAACCGCTGAGAAAATGTTTTGTATTCGCAAAATGAACACACAAAGGACAAAAAGCACTTTGATAGTGGTACTGCTTTAAAAGGACTGGAAATGATCTGTTTATTTACTGTGGAGGTACAGTACATCCCTATCTCCAGGAATAGTCTGCAGTGGGAGCATAGAAGACATAATTGAATTATTATTCCTCTTAGTTATGCAATATTTATTGCCACTGACAATATCAATGTAATATAGTGTATAATAATGACCCAGGAAGACCAAGTGGGCGCTCCACAATTAGAATGCTGCTCTAAAGAGGAATGACTTGAGGCATTCTTTATGATCCCATATTATAATAAATTTGAATATTTCAAAGTCATTTGGGGACATATTTTGATCAGTTCATTTCACTCTGGATATCTCACTGTCACAATGACTAGTCATGGCATTTATTGTCCTTTGGCAGTGTAAACTTTCACACAAAATGTCCTCAGGCCCAGTTCACTGATGTCTGTTGTACTTTCCTTACACTGGGAGTCAATCGCTTGTGCTATTGAGATGCCACAGCTGACTGCACCGTTAGCCACTCCATTGATGTCCTATTTGCTAACATGCCTGCCCCCTAGCAGAGAATGGCCAAATAAGGCCATCTATCTTAGTCCAGATGAAAACTTTTAGCCAGGTCAGCGGCAGCAGTGGCAACCAGCCAGCTGCCGGTGGCTCGCATCAGATCGTTAGCGGCAGGGGCCCGACTTTGATCTCCGTGAAGGGATTGAACTTACAGCCGCCCTGTTCCTGTCTCTCCCCCTCCACACACACACACACCCTCACATCTGTAGGGTGGAGCAAAGCCACAGTCAGCTTCACTGAAGGAGCAGTAGTCCTGTGCTAGTTTGCTCTAGCTTCAGGCTGAGACAGGTGGTGTTTGAATGAGTGTGTGTGTGTGTGTGTGTGTGTGTATGTGCGTTTGTATTTACAAGGTTCAGGGCCACTCTCCTCTCTGATGTTTCCCCTCTCCGCCCTTCACATCTCTCATACTGAGGAACTTAAGATCTTACGGCATTAAAGTGGAGCACACAGAAGTTCCTTGAGTCCAAGTTGAAGTTGGGCCCACTAAGTGAATTAAGCCACAGCAAAGACAAGAAGGAGTAACTTTCTTATCATATAATTTCTAACACATTTAGAGTAAAGGAAAAATAGTTTATCGTTGAATTATTGTTGAGTTTTCAGCTCTACTACTCTACTAGCTCTGCACTACTTCTGACCTAGATAGATCATTGTTCAATTCATAGTTTGTGCTGTTACTGTAGGTAGAACCTAAACCTCACACAGCAGTTGCACATATTTGCAGTTGGTCAAATCTACTTGGAATACAAGATAGGTGGGGTTTTATCACATTAGGACCATTCAGGTTGTTTTGGATAAGTGGCCAATTATAGAAAAGCATGCTATATTGAGTGAAATGTTTTCTTATGACTGTCTAAATGTGCTTGTATGCTTGGTAACCAAGGTAGCATGCTTTATAATTGTTTTCTCAACTCATATTGTGTGTCTAGCTACCCACATAGGATGTTCAACCAAATGTGTCCAGGTAGAAAAGTAGATTACGATATTATACATCACCAATGAAAAATGTGGGATGAGGGGGTAAAGGCCTGGCCAGATATATGGGTTAGCTCTGCTGCACAAGAGCTAAGGAGCGGCCTGTGAACAGTTTGTGTGGACAGCAAAACAATCTACACAATAGTGACCTATGCAAAAACTAGTGAACTTACAGTGGATTCAATAGGTGTGGATTCATTTCCTGTACACCATTTCCATCTTCCAGAAACCAGTGGACAGACAGAGAGGGATTCCCCTCCCGTGACTCTGGCCTGGAACCAACAAGGGGCGAGCTAAAGAAAAACATAGGGATCCATAAAATACAATATACAATGTTCTTGCAATACTTGGTTACAATTGACTGGAGTGCCAAACAGCGGCAGGCGGCCACAGCCACAGCGATGATGCCCTGCAACACAACGGATTATACAATGAAATTGCACATTTACCTCAAGCCATGTTTTACAATTCACACTAACAATAAGGCCTATACCTCGGGCTAGCACATTACCCCTGTTACAACACCTTAGGGAGAATACCACTCCACAATTACCTCTGACAGTGTAATATTTACCTTGTACTCGCCACTTGGTACACTATGCATGGTGCACCACAGGCATAATGGCCTGCGCATCTACGCTGACCTGCCCCAACATAATGCTGCTGCAACCTGACCACCTGATAACAACAAACATGTTAATCTCATGGAACAAGACAATACAATTTAAAAGTAGGTGTTTTGATGACAACATACTGCAAGTTTAGCAACAGATTTCAATACCAGATGCTGTTCAGAGAGGAAAAAAAAGTACAAAAAGTAATGTATTGAAGTTTGACATGTTTCCACAATAATGGTTGTACATATCTTATGAAAAGTTATGCATCCTTGAATTATACTATTTTGATTCACAATTTAAACAACTTTGGTTAAGGTTAGGATGATATTTTATTAGGAAGATTATGCAGTTAAAAGTTTGGTTAGGGTTAGGGTTGGGTTAGGTTTACATTAGGGTTGGGTTTGGTGTGGGGTAAGGTTTTGGTAATGATTAAATAAGAAAAGCTTTCACTGAAAATGAAAACTTTGTTGACCGCTGAAAACTTCATTGCACAAATCAGGACTTCACCAGAGTCAAATACAAGTGCATATGCAAATTCAGCACCATGACCTCCACAGCCTTACTTTCTACCACAGTATTTCAATGTCAAACCATTGGCTGTTTCGATCATGTGAGCTTCGCCTTTTCACCTGATTTGTACAATATACAATATTACACTACATTACTTTTCATAACTATAACTACAAACCTGATATGAGACCAGGCTATGAAGTTACCGTGAGGAAAATATTCCTACCTGTCTGGTTTGAGTACATTACACACAGTCAGTGTTTGTCATAAAATACTGCAGTCTTCAAGTGGCCAGCAAGAAACTGGCAGTCTTGTAGTTTTATCTTACAGGAGATAATGATTATGAGATACCAATCACATTTTACTTACAGTTAGTTAGTAGCATTTTGATCATTCTCGTCCATAGGTCTACAATTGAACAAAGGTTCCCTTGGATATAAGATGCTTTTGGAATCCCAGCCATGATCAATTTGCATTGAACCTGATCTGGAAAGAGATCAGATTTACCAGGTAGTCACTTCCGCAAAGACCTTTAAAAAAAAGTATATTAAAAGGCAATGGATTATTGTGTTTTCTCAGATTACATTTGTGATAGCACCGCATGGCCTTCTGTTTCACCAGGACAACTGTTGACTTTGACTAATTATCATGCCTCTCCCAAATGCCTTTGCCTCTGGCAACAATATAGGCAGTGATATGATTCACTCAGCTACCTAGCAGCAGCTGTAGCAAAGGTGCTTTAAGAGCCAGTGCAGCAACAACAATCCAAGAGGTGTATTGGTATTCAGATACGAGTCATCGCCTGCCTTCTGGATGCACGGACTGCTGATCCCAAAGGGGTGGCTGTGAACGCTGGAGGCAAATGCACCTTCACATCTCCAGCCTTAGCTGCCGCCAAAGGCATGAAACCATGATATGACAGGCTTGGTGCCTTTCTAGGGGATTCTGAGAAAAGCTATATTGAGAGCGTAGGGGCTGCAATATTGCTGTTTGTGATTACTTGCGTCTTGCGGAAACCCACAGAGAGTTGGATGAAATTGAACCCGACAAGAAGACAGTATGTGACAAGAAAATGAATAAGATTTAAGAGGTTGGCAGTCATGTTATGTATGATACCTATTCTACAGCCTTGTTTCAGTAGTGAGCTTTCAGGTTACTTTAAATTATACATCACTTTCCATTGGCTAGGCACCAAGCATTTAGGGAACACTGGGGATGAAATAACCTGCAATTAGTCATGGTCAATCGATGAGAGATGAGAAAGCCATTTCACTGCTTTACCTTATATGAAGCAGGCGTTTTTGAAGTTCGGCTTGATAGAAGGCACTTGTTTATTTCTGAGACTTCATTGCTGGCATAGGGGTTAAGCACCTACTGCTTTGGTTTCATAGCAGCAACAAAACACTGTCCAATCAATTACAGACAGCCATATTAATATTCAGTGCAGGGAGAGACACATTCACTTATAAACAAACTAATGGAGCCACTGATGTTGTTTGTTTTTCCACAGAAGAGAGAAAAACATTTTTCAGTAACCTCCCTTCATCACAGTGTTAAGTGAATGCATATATGGAAAAAGTTTGCAGAGAGAGAGAGAGAGAGAGAGAGAGAGAGCTAGCGTAGGGATAAAAGGATGCAGTAGTCTTTAATCACCTCCTGGCTTTTCTTAACATCAATCACACTCCCTCCATTGGGAGTGTCAGCTGAGATTTGTCTTAAGAAATAAAATAGTCCCCCTCCCTCTTTACTGTCCTCCTCCTCAACTTCAGGGATGAAACGGCCAAATAGAGAGGAGTAAAGTGGAGCTTGACAGCCATCTGGACATCGATCAATGATGGAACAACACGCTAGGATAGAAAGGCGCTTAGTGGAATTATATGGCAGCATCTCAAAACCAAATGATTCTTTATTCCAATTTGCAAATGTGGCACTGCTTTTGCTGCAACATGTCTCCTGCAGTGTTGTTTATTTGCTGTGGTAACAACATATCTCATCTCATCTCATCTCATCTCATCTCATGTTTAAACAGGGTTTGGACTTATAGGTCTTTAGTGGCCAACTGAGTATCACCTATTGTTTTGAGTTAAGAGCTATCAAAAACCAAACAAACAAACAAACAAAAATGATAAATCATAGTGCATGTATATAAAACCAATAGTAGCCTAGTTATATGTGGAATAATTAAAGTATCTTGATGAACAATTTGCCTTTCTATACAGAACAATAGAACCAGTGAAGAAGAACCTGGTTCTATATGGTTCTTCCAATAGCAGTTCAAGAGACTCACGATTCTACTGATTCTTTTCCTTTAAATTCATTATTATTTTCTGTATTCCTATTAAGTACAATTTGCCACCCACAGCTGGACCCTTGAAGGAACCATGTTGTTTAGAGTGTGTTGAAGGTCTTCTTTAAAAAAAAAAAAAAAAAAGAGAAGAAAAATAAATTCTGCCTGTTGTTATAGAGATGCATGTTGTTATTTTTTTTTGTTGAGTGACCCAGCTTTACACACGAGTGCATAAAAACTATCCAGCTACTGATATGAGGCTAAATGGTCAAACTCTCCCAAAAGTCACACGTAAAAGAGAGACAATATTATTTTTTCTGGACAGAGGCCGTTTCAGTAGAGGGCCAAAGGACAGCTTTGTAAAGGCGACCTTGCAGACCGAATGAAACGTTAACACACTCTAAAAAAAATCTATCCCTCTCAGACTCCCCAAGAGAGGTTAAGTAGATGCGACAAAAGAGGAGCACAATGCAGGTAAGATTAAAATGTGCTCTGTGCTCCTGCTGTCTGTCAGCCTGCACCCGAGGGGCCAGAGCCCACCATTACCACAAAGGCTCACTGGGGAAAAGAGAGAGAGAGAGAGGAAGAAGGGAGAGTAGTGCTGTAACATTTCAATGAGCTTTACATCATAGAGCAGAGAAGTCACATGGTTTCCCTTGCTCTGGGGTAAGCAGTAAGCTTAGTTATCATCAATTTTCTTCTGGAACCAACGCAACGATGTGAGCTCTTGATTCACTAGTGATGTCTAGCCTGTTAAGACTGAAGAGGTGCGGTTTCACATCACACAACTGTATTGCATATGCGGTATAACTTTAATGTCAGATTGTTGAGGCTTTTATGACTGTGAAAGAAGCAGAGGTGGAAAGTAACTAAGCGCATTTACTCAAGTACTGTAGAGTTTTGAGGTTCTGGCACTTTACTTGAGTATTTCCATTTTGTGAGACAGTTACTGCAAAGTAGTTACTTTGCAGAACATGCAAAACATATGATAAGCTCATAAAATATGATGCATTGTTAGAGTTTAAACTCCCCAACAGTATATAGAGCAGTTTGACCTACAACATTAAAATACTTTTACTTTCTACAATTTTGAATGCAGGACTTTTACTTTTAATGGAGTATTTTTCCATTATTATATTGCTACTTTTACTTAAGTAAAGGATTTGAGTACTTTTTCCACCACTGGAAATAAGTCAAGTAACTTCAAGTGTAGCAGTGAGTGGGAAATGTGTGGAAAAAGCACAGAATTTTGACCTCTAATCGATGAGAAAATGTGTAAAGTTTAGGGAAGTGTGCTTGTTGACTGGAAGGTCAGTGTTTTGAATCCCTGCCCTTGCTAGGGAAATTCTTGGCAGGGGAAATGAATGAGTAAGGCTCCACCATTCCTCAATTACTATAAAGGTGTCCTTGAGCAAGGCATTTAACACCCAGTGTCCCTGTGGAGCCGCTCAGTGGCCAACAGTAAAGGATTGTGGTTGCAGCTCCCAGGAGTGAATGTGCAATAACTCTATGAATGTGAAGCAGGGTGTTGCTGAAAAAGAGAATGCGTGCTCAGCAATGAGCAAGCCTTCCCTGGATAAATAAAAGTTTAGCTCAAGAATTACACAGTGTTTGGCATCCTAGCCTGCACTTTTTTGTACAGTTAGATCAACAACATAGTACTGGGGCTTCAAAACATCACAGTTAGTATTGATCAGTGGTTATTCCATGTGTTTATTGATTCCATTCTTATTGCGAGCCTTGTAAGTAAGTGTGCTAACTTTAATGTAATATTTTCTTGTACTGAGTGAATAGGGCTGTCACTGGAAGCTGTAGCGAAGACTGTAGTGATTTGTGAAATACAAAACATATGAATCTTCCTTTGCTTCTTGTTTTTTTTAAAATACAATCCAGGGCAAGTATTCATAAAGAAGCCCGATTCAGATGTTAAAAGAATGATGTACTAACCCACAGATGATTACAATAGAGGACATCAGGCTATGCCATTACAAATATACCACCAGACAGGCAGCACCATTCATTGACCACGTAGGGCAGGACAAGGGACTCCACCAGCCAATAAGAAGCATGTCTTCCCTTTCTTTCTACCCGTGGCGTGCTATTAAAATGAAAAATACCTCCGTTTTGTTTCCTAGATCAATTTAGTTTCCTGTTTTTCTGTTCCTCAATTTTGAATTCAAATAATTAAACTGAGAAGTTCACAGCTCAACCTTCTGGCTTGAAACAGCCCGCTCAGCAGTTCCAAAACCGAACTGCACCCAAGTCAGTATATGCTTTCTCCTCGTCCACAGCAACTCGCCTGCTCCCACTGCTGCCTTGGACATAGCCTTTACTGCCTGCTTTAAGCTCCGCCCACAAATTCCTAACTCACTTGTGCATTAACGCTGACTTTGCTACAAACCCTCGGCATCCAACCTCCACGCTCCCATTGTAGCATCCCAACCCCCGCTGCTACAATTCCGCTGCCAACTCGGTATACATAAACATTTTCCTTCCATATGCCTCAAACTGCATCTTGCCATGGCACCATAAACTCAGTAATATACACAATCCTCTGTGCCTCTGACCACAAGGCCTTAAGGTAGTGCTCACTGTTTCCTGTGCGATTATCTCTGCCCACTCTTAGCTGGCCTACAACTTGCCTGCCCAAAAATGCTTCACTCCAAAACAATACGAATATGTGGACCTGGATGAATGTGAAGCAGGGCGTTGCTGGAAAAAGAACAAGCATGCTCAGTCGACTTTCTCCGGATAAATAAAGGTTTTAAAAGAGATAGAAGGTAGAAAAGGTAGAAGTAAGAGGTATTGTTTTATACAAAAAAAATCTATCTGTATAAGCTATATTTACTTTCTTCGGTGAATTCAGCAGTTTTGTTAATTATATCTCCCATTTACTTTTGTTGTCAGTGAGTTGTGCGTTGTTTGTATTGCAGTCTCTCTTATATAATGCTGGCTGGAATATTCATTTCAGTTGTTTTAAGCAATGCAAATCTGAGTTGAAGTTTAAAGCTTGTTGCTTGTGCATGACAACACATGCTTTAACAGCTGGCTCATTCAATTTTCATCAAATTTTTTTTGGAGGTCTTGGAAGTCTTGCATTTTCATTCTCGCTTTCAGAGTATATATTTTTTTTAGCACTGACATTTTGTTATGTATCTAGGGTGATTGTAGAGTGAAACTGTCAACAATTACAAAAAATATGATGAATAGACATGGGGGAAAGGTTTGTATTGTAGAGAGCTTTTTGTCTGACCTGATCAACAAAGTTATAATAAAGTTAATTCAGCTGCATCATCAAACACAGAACATCTGTACCAGACTAGACCAGAGTACGCAGAGCAAACAGCTGTTCAGAAAAAAAGTTCAAAGTTCAAAAACACACCCATTCCTCATGCTTCTGTGGGTTTTTCAGTCTGTGCACTCCATTTCACACTAGAAACAAACAGCATACGGACAAACTGCGGTGCACTAATGTAATTCAATTAAACTGAATCATGCTTGTGTCATAGCTGACTGTTTTTAGAAGCTGTTGTGTAATGCTTCATGTGTTACGCTGTCTGAATATCCTGTAATTTGATTTAATGGTTGACATTTCCATCTGTCGGGGACATGACAGACTTAGGTTTAAAGCGTCCTCAGGTGCAAAGCGGCTCATGTTTTCCTGTGAATCGCACCATATGTGTAAATTCAGCCGTTTTAATCTGTCATCATCATTTCATCTTTCCATTTTTTTTCTCCCCAGGTCTTCAAAGCGTTCAAGAGAAGGTCATGGTCTTTGAGACTGTGGGCACTAAGGACAGAACCAGGGAAGAAATAAAAAAAAAAAATCAAGAAACAAATCAAAGCAAATCTGATTAAACTCACATTAACATCTAGAGGAATCTCATCAATCAATGCTGCCTTCCTGAACATATTCCTAAAGGCCATTCGATGCCCAAGGACTGTGTGGATTTATTTTTAGGTTGAGAGTAAATAATTAAATAAAAAACTCCCTGACCTTTTGTCAATGCCAGTGATTTATCCTTTGACTTGACACAGACGGTAATGTGAATTTGAAATGACCGTGTTCATCCCAAGATCCTCCGTGACATTTATATTTATAAATGATTATAGCGGACAGTTGAAGACATCTTTCACTCATCGCTATGACAATGGCTTGAAGATAATGTTATCTGAGTGAGGGGGGAATCGTTGTTGACCTTGTTGTTGTTGTTGTTGTCTCATCGCTCATATTTTTTCATATATTTCCTTTTCCCAAAAATGTGTAACAAAGTTCAGACAGGATGCAGCACACACAGAGAGGCACAAATGAGTGCATATAACTTGTTCAAACACACACACACAGAGACACACAGACACACACACACACACACACACACACAGACACTTACACAACAAAACAGGCCTAGTAGGGAACAGCCCATCCAACTGTTATGTAAGCAGCCCGTTTTCCAGATGCCTTCCCCCTCATCTGCCTTTGTCAGGCCAAATTGCAGGACAGAAAATTCCTGGAAGACGCTAGACTATATTTAAAACTCGCATGCATGATACTTCTAGGCATGCATCACCGCTTTGTCTAGAGTGTGTGTGTGTGTGAGAGAGAGAGTGTGTGTATGTGTGAGCTTTATCCATGCTTTTGCTATCTTGTGTGAATCAAATCTCCCCACAAGAATAAAAAAGCTGAGCATGTCACTTATGTGGGTTGCTCTCTGAACCTCATGGAAAAATGACTGTGTGTGCAGGTGTGTGTGTGTGTGTGTGTAGCTGTGCATATGTTATCTATATTGTTACTATATTCTAGGATACAAATGTCCCCAAGAGAAAAGAAAAGCTGATCAAGCGGTATGAGGGCCATTCTCTGGACCTTGTTAGGAAAACGGTGAATGTTCATGTGTGCGGTTGCGTGTGTGTGTGGGTTTGATCTTGTGTATATGCTTCTGTATTGTATGCATCCATGTGTGTGTAGGCTATGCATGCCAGCAGTGTGCGTGCAGACAGCTCCTTGTCTACCCAGTCTCTCTTCTCCTCCCCAGGGAACGGCTACGTCTGGTGAACCCTGCTGCACCCTGGGGACGCTGGATATGCTGCTCGCCTCGTGGCTCACCGGGTCTCTTCTCATTCCAGGAAGGGCAGGGTGCAGACTGTGACATGCACTATGGGAGACCGCATCACGGTTTGGCTAATAAGAACAGTGAGGAGATGAAGAAGCTAAGTTAAAGAGACGTGAAAACAGCAGAGGTGGAAAGTAACTAAGTACATTTACTCAAGTACTGTACTGTACTATTTCCATTTTGTGAGACTTCATACTTTTACTCCACTACATTTCAGAGGGAAGTATTGTACTTTTTACTCCACTACATTTATCTGATGGCTGTAGTTAGTTACTCTGCAGAATAAGGTTTTACATGCAAAACATACAATAAGATCATAAATATGTTGCATTGTTGGAGTTTAAACTACCCAACAGTATATGTATGTATATTAGACCTACAACATTAAAATACTTCTTACAATGCATCAATAATTTAACACCCTGAAAGGGACCGTTCTTCAGAATGAGTACTTTTAAGTACATTTTACTGCTAATACTTCGATACTTTTGCTTAAGTACAGTTTTTGAATGCAGAACATTTACTTTTAATTAAGTATTTTTCCAGTAGGGTATTGCTACTTTTACTTAAGTAAAGGATTTGAGTACTTTTTCCACCACTGGAAAACGGACAAAAAATAGCACAGGAGAGAGAAAGGTGACATACCAGACATAAAACCCTAAAAATAATCTTTTTCCTAGGTCCTGAAAATGGCCCTTCTAAGTGAACACCTGTCCAGGTTTTCTATTTTTGTGGGAACATTTGGATCCCATAAGACAGTAAAAACATTTATCACACACACACATCCCAGTCAGAACTGATACCCCAGGGAGGGTACACCTACTAAAATGTGCTGTTATGTCTTTTTGAGGCATTGCATGCCTAATTTAACAAATCAACTGAGATGTTGTATGGGGATGAGGTGAAGATGGGTTGAGGGCAGACACTTCATAACCTCTCTAACATGCCTCACCCTTTACTTTTTAATGCCTGAATAAGGCTTCAGTGTCCAAATGTGTGGCTATGAATTTGAATGGGAAAAAAATGTGTTCACGTTCTAAACAGCACAATATTTCAAAACGCAATGCATGAAATTAAACTTAGAAAACATATAATATGAAAAATGAAACTTGAATGTGTTATGCTTTGGTTCAGTTTCAGTGCTTGATTGGCACATATAGCTGTAAATGGCTAATAATAGACACGCAAATAGACAATCAAACAGGTACAAATGCACACACACACCTCTTCCACCCCCGCTCCCATCCCTCTTCCACACATCCCACCATCAACAATGCTGTCCATACTGTGAAAAAAAAATCTGACATACTTCAGAATATGCTAAGAGATAAATGTACAAAAAAAAAAAGCCCAAAAATGGATTTGAACAGATAGACATTTATTTCCACTAGAAATACATTCTGACTATGCGCTAAGTATATCCAAAATATATTTTGGCCACTCAAAATACATTTCGATTGAATGTAAATGTACAGACACATTTTTGGCCAATTTTTGTGTATCTTGAAGCATATTTCTAAATATATTCCAAAGTATATGTAAAAATGCATTTTTTGCAGTATGATTGCGCCTGTGTCTCTTCTGTGTTCTCCTGTGGGAGTGACTCAGCTGTGAGCCGGGGTGAGTCACTGGGACCTGGGGGAGTGGACAGCCAGTGGAGGAGACATCCAAGCAAGGCACGCAACCATGGGCCCTCAGCCTGGGGTGGGAGGGAGAGAGGAGGGGGGGGGGGGGGGGGGTGAGCTCCAGCTTTCTGTACTAGACGGGCCTGATGCTGGAGCGCTGACGCCCCAGGGAGTCGGGGCAGGGGGGCGGTCACGTGGCGGAGAGAGGTAGTGTCAAGGGCAACGTGGTCCAGAAGTGTGCTTCAGCTCCCGTCTAGAACACACAAATATAGACATGAATGCGCATACACACAAACACACTTCCAAGCACACACATGCAGATACACACACTGTGCAGACTGCAGGGACAATGATTCGAGCAATAGATTCTTGGAATAATTTGATTACATAATCTGATACTAAACCTCCTTGCAAATGGTTCATATGAATATTCTGTATGTGTAAATTATATACATTACAACAGCACAAACAGAAATTCCAATTCCACGTCACACCATGAAGATGGTTTCCAAATGTAGGGGACCTAATTTATGCGTCTTAGCTCTTGCTCTAATGTGACAGGGATTGAAATCGTTGAAGAGGCTATGCCTGGCCAATGCTACTCTGTGAAGACCAAAGGCATTAGTTCAACACAAGGACTAGCTTACGGCTACAGCTGTACTCACTGGTTTGTGTTTTGGGGTAGCAAACAATGCTAACAAGCAGTTTCCAAAATAACTTTTATGTCAAAACTCTCTTTTCCCCCCAATCATGTGACAAATGCCTGATGAACTGAAACCGTAAACAGACCCAAATTTAATTTAAAATAAAATGTCACGGCATCACTTCAAGGAAATACCTGACAGCCTCTTGTCTCTGTGCGA
The DNA here is from genome assembly GCF_048128805.1 of Centroberyx gerrardi. Taxonomy (NCBI): domain Eukaryota; kingdom Metazoa; phylum Chordata; class Actinopteri; order Beryciformes; family Berycidae; genus Centroberyx; species Centroberyx gerrardi. The sequence goes on along the minus strand of NC_136007.1, from coordinate 9,181,694 downwards.
CCATCGCCTGAACTGAGCCTCGACCTGACAGATCAACCCATCTACTCAGATGATAGATTAGGAAAGGCAGCTGCCGAAGGTAAGAGAAGCGCTAGAGGTTGTGTGTGTGTGTGTGTGTGTGTGTGTGTGTGTGTGTGTGTTTGTGTGTTCATACTTGCAGTGTGTGTGGTGGGGCATAAACAGTTCTCTAAAGTCTCTCTGTCACACCATGTTTCATTCTCCCAAACACCTTCTATGCCAGTGTGCTATGTGTGCTCATAGGTTGAGTTTGCATTTGTGTATTTCTGTGTGCATCTGTTTATGTCTCTGAATTTGCATAGGGTGTGTGTGTGTGTATGTATGTGCTCTTGTGTGTGTGTGTGTGTGTGTGTGTGTGTGTGTGTGTGTGTGTGTGTGTGTATGTGTCACTCTGACTCACTCTACACTAGGTCCCACAGACATGAGCCACTGGTGTTTAGGACAACAGTGGCTAAAAAAAACAAACCTGACGTCAAGATGGCTTAATTCCCATTCGATGAAATGCAAACTCTGAGGCTAGATTCTGTATCATGTCTCTGATTATTCTGCTCTCAATAAAAAAAAACACACACACACACACACACACACCACAAACTTACAAGTTACCAGCTACCACTGCTGTGATTTGAAAAGACAGATGAAAAATGTAAAGGTTTTGAGGAGCTGTCAAGTATTACCAGAACTTTCTAATGCGAATCTCCCCTACTTTATGTTCCTCTCTGCTATCCTACAATTGCAATAAAGCAAAACAACATACTAATGGGAGTTATCTGCCCAAATTTCCTTAAATTAAGCATTAACAACATTAAACATTAAACTATCATTTTAGGGATGTTCAAGTGTGCTCAAGGTGTTATTTTTTCACAGTGAATTATGTTGGAGCAGGATGGTATCATCTGCATATATACAGTACGTGGGCTTGGTGGCCTTGCTCAGTGGTGCTTGCAATATTGAACACTTTCAGTATCAGGAATCAAAGTGCAACCCTTCGCCTAAATGAGGCGTCTTTTGTCACTATGATAATAATAATAGCAATGATTACATTCCGTCTAACCTCCAGAGTTGTGTGGATGAAAAATGTTTATGGATGCTTAACGGTGTCTTCTCCCTCTCTTTACAGCATACATTAGAGACCATGCAGAAGGTAAATGAACACTTAGTTTTGACATTACCGCCTCATGATGTCCATTTTTGATTTCCTGTATTGTTTTGATTGTGGAAGAGCACAATTACAAAACGGATCTTAGTGGGTTTACATTCAAAGCTCTGGACTGCACACAGTACGCTTATGTTTACTACCGAAGAATGAGAGAAGCAAAAGATGTAATGTTGGTGAGTCCAGCTTTGTCTGGACAGAGCACTCGCTTAAATCTGTTTAGACAGTTTGGATTGTGAGCAAAGTTTCGATTCGTCACGTCTCATGGGCAGAAACATTTTCCCACCAGTGACCATACCAGACACCAGAATTTCATTTGGGAAAATAGGGCAAATATAGCACAGCGTGTCAGTTAAGGGGATGGGACGCTCTGCCCTGTTTCAGCCCCATTTTGTGATTTAGACTGATAAGACAGGTGTATTTTTATATAAAAATGTTGCCTGTGCCTAGTGTTCACAGCACCAGATTTATATAAACCCACTAACCTAGAGCCAGTTTTGGAGGGCTAATATGAATAGGGTCACTATATTCCTTATTATATCCCCCAGGCTGTGATCGCCAGACCTAAAACTTAAGAGGTCAAAGAACTCCTTTGTGCCTTATTCCATTTCCCTGCTTAACCGGCTCTTGAGGCAATAAAATGTTGCTCTTTTGCATTTTTGCACTGGACTGTTTTATAAATGATAAATTATCTTATTTTAGGGATTCTGATTCTTATATGTGTTTTTTTTTGTGTTTGGTTTTCATCCACAGTGGTTGTTCCATGTTGTTTTTACCCTTCTGTTTACCTGACTGCATAACCAATTTCCCTTTGGGACAATAAAGATATTGAACTTGAACTTGAACTAACAATACTCTCTTATCACCACTCCTGTGTGTGTGTGTGTGTGTGTGTGTGTGTGTGTGTGGGGTAGGATATATAAACAGCTCTCTAATGTCTCTCTGTCACAGCATGTTTGATTCTCTTTCTGGCCCAGTACAAGGTGATGCGGCTGCGTTGCGGGGGGAAAATGTGTATAACATTGTGTCACTCCTGTCTGCACGCTCCATCAATCCTGTCAAAGCTCATTGCCACAGTTCATCTCGAAACCAAACTGTGAAACAGGCCTGGTAATGGTATTGTCTTGACTTATCAGGCTTTGATTATCTGTGATAGTCACTCTACGCTGAGCGAGAAATGATGTGCGGGGCCCGGGCCTCAGGCTTCTCTCGGTCTTATTTCATTACTCATAAATATCAATGAGACATGAATAGTAGTAAGACAACAAAACAGGATGCTGCGGCGCGGGAAACCAGGTAAAAGTGTGGGTGCCACCTGCCACCTTATTAAGAGTGTAGATGAAATGAAATTACAGAACAGGATGCTGCCCCACTGGGAGGTGGGTGATAGTGTGAGAGCTACAAGGAAAGTGTACAGTAGATGAATTGATATCACAGAGAAGTTATCAAAGTCAAACTGTCTCTTTCTTTTTCTCTGTCACTTTCTCAAAGCTGTTTTTTCTTTATAGGAATTTAAAGTGGTTTCTAAATAAGAACTGTCTCTAAACTTTTCTGGGCTGTTTTAATCAACATCAGGCAGACGATACTCTTATCTGTGGAGTAACCCAAAGCGATGGAGTGTTCTAATTTCATAGATTTAGTCACAGTGAAGAAGTCAGTCAGTCTGAGAGATTAGAGATTAAAACATCTTTACACCTGCAGCTCTCTCTCCCTGCAGGGCCAGCATACTAATAAGGAGCGGAGTAGATGCACGGGGGTCCATGAAGCTCTGAGGGGTAAGAAAGGGGTAGGAAATGAGGATTATTCACTGCAAAGCAAGTTGGATGACTTTCACAAAGTTTCAAAGTACTTTGCTAATAATCGGCAGTGGCCAGAGTGGCAGTGGCAGAAGTGATTACGGGCAGGATATTTATTTCTCACATTATCACTCATGTCACTTTATCACTTATTTTACTCTATTACTCCTTTATTACTGCAGTAAAATTATCCTGAGCCTTTTATGATACATGATTCTAATGATAGACGTTAGTAATCAGGTTGATTTTGTTTTGGTTGTTATGCAATCATTGTAATCACCTGCAAGTAACTTATATCACTCTTCTAACAATATATTTTTTTAACTATTTTAAAATCTTGAAGTTCTGATGAACTCAGGCACCCTTCCACCCAGATCCCTCTCATGTCAAATTAAGTGCTAACTAAAATGCTAACTCACTGTCAACTGTGAATATGAGTTGATAGTCTGCTAACCTGCATCTGCCAGTCAGCTGTCGTTATCGCTATGATATACGTATATACGCATGAACAAAACACCGTGAAATCCTGTTTAAAGTTGGTCACAGCCTGGCAACCGGTCACCCATGATTTATATATTGTAATTAAAAATTGTGCATGTTTGGCATGCAAATGCGGAAAAAAGTGAGGTGAAAAGTCTTTTTCCCTGCCTCTCGCTCCCCAGTGGCGACCTGAAGACAGCTACAGCTGAGGCTTTCTTGGCAGAGCCAAACCTTGACAGATCTTATTTTGTCTGTGAAATGGCTGAGACTTAAAACCAAAAAGTATCTTAACAACTTTGCCTCCATCACCTACTGTATAGTGGAGCACTATTGCTCTAGCCCATTTTACATATATGTATATTATGCATGTATACTGTATATTTTGGAGGTTAAGGTAAGATAAGATAAGATGGAACTTTAATGATCTCTGTGGGTAAACTGTCTTGCTGCTGCAGCAATAGGATACAGCAAAGAAAAATAGAATATAAACAGAAAATAGAATATAAACAAGAATGTAGCAAATGGATGTTACATGAACATATGCAACCAACAATTCCAACACTACAACATGTTGGGAAGAGAGTATGAATGAAAACTATGGGAAAAAGTATGAATCACATTATTATTAAGTTTACAGCATTATTAGAATGAATTAAGAAAATGAATTTAGAATATGTATTATAAGAAAATAGACCAAAAATATTAAATATATGCAGTATGAAATAGGTGAAAACATAATAAAAATGGCAATGTACGTATATGCAATATAAATTTGCATATGTAATTTTTTACCAGCAAATATTTCCAGCAAATATACATGATGTGCAAAATGTTTGTCGTATTCACATCAACAAGTTTGTAGAGGCCATATATATGCACAGAAATTGTCTAGGGTGTTGACGTGTGTTGTATAAAGCTATACACCCTATCAATATTTTCACTTTACAGATGTAGATAATACATATACACAATGTAATGATTTGGATATGTGCATTGCTAGCTGTCCCCTTATGAAAAACTTTGAATTGAGGTACCATATGTACAAGAAAATTACAATTTTCAAAGTGTGTGTGCATTATTGTCTGATCTCAATATCACCATGGAGGTAGCATATTGGAAAATGTGTCATATGTGTCGAAGAGGAAAAAGCAATCTTGGGTAGCTTGTATATACATTGCAGGCACCTTGCTCCAGCACCGTCCTATTGGGCGGTGGAAAACTAAAATCTTTCCTTGGATGTGCTGTGTTGCACCTTTGGGGGATGAGGTGGAGGCTGAAGGTACAAACTGTGGAGGGTGTGGGAGTTGTTGTTCAGGATGGAGTTCAGTTTGGTCCTCATCCTCCCCTCTGCTGCTGCCTGCAGGATGTCCCGGCTCCCCAGCACACCACTCCAAAGAGACTCAACAGGTTGGCAGAACATGACCTCCTCCTCCTGTCTCCTGTTGGCAGCAGAAACAGATTCATGTGGTAAAATTCAGCACAGCTAAACAATAATAATAACATCATAATAGTGTTAATGAAATAGATCTTTAGATATGGTTCACCCTCTGGTTCGGACCTTGCCAGTGTGCTGCCATAGGCAATATAGAAAAATGCCGCCACTTACCTGTGATAATTGGGCTTATATTGATGATGAGATTGATAATATTGATGCTGACGTGACACCATTTTAAAATTGGTTGGTTTAACGAGATGGAATTAACGCATGCACATTTTCATTTGCACATTTTATAGGAATTTAATATCCATAATAAAACAGAGAACAGTAAATAAGCAGCTACTGTGTGTGTGTGTGTGTGTGTGTGTGTGTGTGTGTGTGTCAGTTCTATTCTGCATTAAATCTACATCAAATTTGGTTGTTTAGCCTATGCATTGGTGTGTGTCCTGAGCGCTCCAGTCAGATCATTGTGAGTGATTGGGGGGCTTCCACTCCTGTCTTCAATGCTGATGAAAGGTCTGACAATATTTTTGATGTTCGAAGTGGAATAGTATGATTTTTGCTTGTAATAATGGACTTGGGCCTCAATAATCAACAGAATGCAGAACAAGGAGGCTTACTTATCCAAGTAGTTTAACTCATCATTCAGGGCCATTGTTAGCAAAACCAGCACTGTGCAGTTGGCCGCTGGAGTCCCTGGGTTTAAAGGACAGCAGGTAACTGCCAACCTCTGCTGTAGCAATACCATAATAGAAAAATAGTTCATTAAAACTAAAAATTATGCATTCAAAACTTTATTTAAATTAAAGTGTAGAAGTATTAGCAGTAAAATGTACTTAAGTATCAAAAGTAAAAGTACTGATTCTGAAGAACGGCCCCTTTCAGAGTGTTAAATTATTGATGCATTAACCTGTAAGAAGTATTTTAATGTTGTCGGTCTAACTGCTCCATATACTGTAGGTTAGTTTAAACTCTAACAATGCATATTGTTAGAGACATATTTTATGAGCTTATTGTATGTTTTGCATGTAAAACCTTATTCTGCAAAGTAACTAGTAACTACAGCCATCAGATAAATGTAGTGGAGTAAAAAGTACAATATTTCCCTCTGAAATGTAGTGGAGTAAAAGTATGAAGTCTCAGAAAAGTACAATACTTGAGTAAACTAACTCTGCCTAATGGACGGCTGCAGTCACCCTAGATCTAAAAATGTGGGGTTGGATGGGAGTTTGAAAGCACTAGATGAGTGTCTAGCCTGCTAACATGTTTTTTTTCCCTGATTTGACCTGTTTAGCCCAGCCTCTCTGTGCATCTATTAAACAAATCTAAAAAGCTTGCAATAAGCAGATGTAGGCACTCTGCTAAGCCTGTCAAATTGGCCAAGAGACAACTGGTTGGATTTGACAGGGCTAAGTGCTGGTGGAATAACGGCCCATATTTATCCTCTTGGCTCTAGGTGACCAACTGTAGATGTTATTAGCATCAGAGAGAAAGTGTGACTTGTCCTCCTCCTTGTCCTCCTCCTCATCAACTTTGCTTGTTGAGAAAAAATAGAAAATTCAAAATAAAATGCACAAACAAAGTAAAGCCAAATTACTCTTCTCTTTGCTGAATGACTCACAACTGGCCAATTTATGATTGTCCAGTTTCTGATGCTTATGGAGAGCCACAAAATCTGTGCTCTGTAATGGATGTGATTTAAGTACACTTCAGTTACAATGTACTTCAGTAAAAGTAAAATTACTGACTTTAAAAAATACCCAAACGAGTACAAATACAATACATAAATAAAGCTACTCAATTACAGTAATGGGAGTAAATGTAATCAGCTACTTCCACTCTTGACAAAACCATATTTTAAAGGTTTTGTCCATTTTAGTAATGGCTATCTTATGTTCTCCATTTGAAACATACCATTCTCTATATTGGTGTAAAAGGGCAGAGGTCAGCCTGCAATGTTTCGGTCCAATTTAAATCCTAAAAACAGACAAAAATCAACAAGTTAAATAATCAAATAAATAAACCATGCAGTATTACAAGTGATACCAATATTTTTCGTAATTAATTAATCATCATTATTCTAATAAATCAAGTTGTTTTTAATAATACTGTTTCCTAATGGTACATAATATTTGTAATACATTATTGAAACAGTATTATTAAGTCAACAGGGAAATAAGACATGAATAAAAACAACCTTTCCCAAGCTTCAGCAAGGTCAGATGAAAGCAAGAAGTAGCTTTACTGAAGGACAGCGGGGAACGCAGAGTTTACTGCTACAAGCGTCAAGGGTCATTGAACTTTTGTTGCCCATAGAGTGCAGCACTTCCTGGTAAATGTACCTTGTCTAGAGACCAAGACATCATGCAAGGCTCTCACACTGCTTAGGCTCCTGCTATGGAAAAGAAGAGGATATGAAGAAGTTGTCATTGTGTGGGTCAGATTTGTGCAAAGCCAATACGAAAAAAACCAAAAAAACAGACGCTTGAGGTAATTCTTACTCTCCAATGCACTAGGTGTGTAGTGCACTTTTGACAAAACAACTGTACTTTTGCAATAGAGTTGTAGCTCCTGTACATTTCAGGTAATTTCAGTGGCATTTCCAAAGGTGTAAGTGCATCCAATCTGCTGTTTTTTGTTTTTCTTTAACCTGAGTCACCAGAGGATCAGTTAGCAGCTAAAAATAAAAGGCTTTTAAAACCCGAGGACACCACAGGGTTTCTCTTTGAACTTCAGTGTTTTCTTTTTTTTTTTTTGCATATGAAAAATGTAAATGCGGAGGAAAAAAATGAAAGGGCTGAACATGTAAAAGAGCATCCTGTCATGATATCTAGCACATAGAAGGTATTTTACACTTCCAAAGAGGCTGTATACAGATCAGAGAGCACTTGTTTACTCTTATCATCCCAAGACAAGTCCCAGAGGAAGTCAGAGGAAATCTATCACCACTGAACACATGTAATAAACACAGCGATATACATCAATGCATGATACAATCATTGGGATCTCTAATCATCATAAGAGTCCCATCTGAATATGAGCTGGATGGGGGAGACTGGGGGCCAGTGCAGCTACAAGAGTAAAGCTTGGTGGCAAATTAAAAAGCACGAATGTCAGTGATCTCTACAGGCATTAAAGTCTCTGCTAATTACTGAAGTTGAGAAATCAAATGTCTTCTCAATTGTCTTTCACCTCCCATCAATCCCCCTATTTGTCCTCTTTGGCCTTTTTGAAGCTGGAGATATTAAACTTCATTATGAGATATGGGACTTTACAGTGGGACAAGGATCTAACAGCTTGGGGTGTGTCTGTGTGTGAGTGTGTGTGTGTGTGCGTGTGTGTGTGTGTGTGGGTATGACTTAAGTCACTTTCAGGGACACACACCAGACAAGACCAGTTGATTGGGGACGAAAGCCGTGTCCCCAATTGGTAAAAAGCTGATTTTTGGGTCAGTGGTTAAGGTTAGGATTAGGTTAAGGTTAGGGTAAGGGTTAGGTTTAGGCAAGTAGTGGTTATGGTTAGGGTTAGGGTAAGTCTCCAGGAAATGAATGTAAGTCTATGTAAATACCCGAGAAGTGACTTACCGTATTTCCTCTAATAGTGGCCTGTAGTCAATTAAAAGCCGGGTCTCCGATAATGGCCGGGGCCGTGGTCGACACGAACAAATAAAGGCCAGCCCCAAATACAGGCCGGGGAAAAAAACGAAGGAAAAAACAACGGTGGATACCGGTAAACTCCTGGTGCCTGTTATATAATGTAACTGTAGTTTGTAGTAACGTACAAGTGCCACAAGATGGCAGTAGCTGTATCCCCATTCAAGTTAGCAGAGGGCTAACCGGAAGTTAGCCCGCTCGGCCGGCGGAAGTCTCTGGAGCATGCCGTCGTCGATTACCGTAATTATCGGTAATGTATTGCAGTAACAAAAAAACGGCTACCTAACGAACCCCAACAGAAGCAGATCAGAAAACAAGGAGGCTTCGTACTAAAATATGAGCAAATATACTTATCAAACAGAGGGAATTAGAAATAAAGGCCTGTCTCTAATATAAGCCTGCTTCCAATAAAGGCCTGGTACCCTCTGCAGTTGAGGTAAATTAAGGCCCGGGCCAATATTAGAGGAAATACGGTAAGTAAGACTGTGTGTGTGTGTGTGTGTGTGTGTGTGTGTGTGTGTGTGCTTAATCTTCATCTATTCAATGAGAAGCTTTCACATATGGTAAACAAAAAAAATGTTTTGATTAGTTTCAAAAATGACAGACATTGATGCCTGTGTGTGCTTTTGTGTGCTTGTGTGTATGCATGTGTGTATAGACGTGCACACTTGGTAGTCCCAGTGCATTTTGGTCTCTGTTCATCATCTGCCTGTGGCGATTGTGGATCGCCGTATCTTGACAGTAAGCCCTGGTAATTAATCCCTGTTTATACAGAGTGACTTGGCTAAAGGAAGAGGTTATGCAACCATCCCTCTGTTGCCCTACTCACACTGTTACTGAGCCCAAGCAGATTACGTTTGAGCTGTTAATGAGGGGTGTGGGAAACCAAGCAGAAACACGCACGTAGAGACAAAAAACATGACACAGACACCGGCAGGAACACACACTGTCTATCAGAAACATTCACATGCCGCTTGAAAATAGCTGCAAACGCACAGACAGCATGGCGGTCACTCCTACAAGTCCTAAGACATAAGTGCCAGCGCGAGGGGCGGAGTCTAAATTAGTGTGAAAGGTCAGATTATTTTACAGTTGACATTTTAAAACGCGCATCATAGATTGAACAGTTCAAAAGTCGTTAAATGTCACCGCTAATGAAGGCCACAGCATATTGATGTGACAAGGTGATATCTCCAGTATCATGATAGTTTTTCAAATTACCCACACATGGTTGGTTTTGAAAGAGGCCCCTTTCATGGGCATTATTCAAATGAAATGGTATATTAATTGATAAACAGGAAAGAATCAATGGAGATGTCTGTTTGATGAGTTTTTATGGATTCACGGTTTAATGGGGCTTACATTTATCCAAGCTGAATTACAGAGCGCTTTCATCTACAGCAAGGCCATATCACAATGATTGACAGTTTGTGAACTGGCCATAGCATAAGCTACATTTGTCCCTTTTACTTGAACTCCCCTCTTCATTTTCAATATGTCTCTTCAATATTCCAATCATCCCCGTTTTGTTGTATGTCTGACATGCTTTTGCAATCTCTTTTACCACAGAGCCAATGCACTGTAGGTTAATGAAGCAGTACCCTTACTTGCCAAGCATGTTGTCATACATTACTTGCTAAGCTTTGCATTAGCTTTGGTATAATCTGTGAGAAAAAAAAAAGTGTTAGAGAGTGACTCTTTAACTACATGTGAACTTTCACATAATCCAGTGGTGATGGTGCTCAGACGGATCACAGTGCAAAAGTTCAAAGTTTGTCCCTTCTCAACTTCCAACAAAGTCCAACCCAAGTTTTACTTTTGTAAAATAGGAAAATCCTCTGTGCAAGTTATTTATTTATGTGATAACTGTGTGAGAGTATGATCACACAATTGCTATCACCTGGAGTAGGAGGCACCATAGGGATTTCAAGAGGGATCTCAAGATGGGATTTTATATCCTATAGGGGTTGGAACCCTATATATTTATTCATAGAATGAAGCTGAGGAGCGCTGCTTTGCTTACCAAGTTTCAAAGAAGATGCTTGTTGGTGTCGAGGTTTAAATATAAGTAGACAGAGAAGGGAATGCAGCTCATTAAGCTGCATTCCCTTCTCTGTCTACCTATATATTTATTGTTGACTATGTATGCAATCATATAACCCTGATAGTGATATCATAAAAGTAATAATTTAAGAGCATTATAGTAATAACTTAGTAATAATTTCAAAATAAAGACTAATATCATAGTATAGTAAATCTGTTTTAAATGTACTAACAAAAGACAAACAAACAAAAATTCCATTCATTCCAAAATCCTATACATTATATCCATTTAAAAAAAAAAGAAAAGTCACCTCATGTTTACGGCTCACATCTGACCATCCAGTAGGTAACTAATTCATAAGCAAATATCTTTGGCTTGCTGATACCATCATAAACAATCCATCACTAATATTAGTTTCATGTTAACAGTCATTTTGTGTCGATTATGTTCACAGGTTGGATATCTAATTTTTGGAACGAATCTCTGTGGCTTCAGTCATAAATCACCTCACATGTTGAAGAACACAGCGACGGGAGCGCAGGGGGTGAACTCCTCAAAAGTGAGCCATGTGCAGCCTGCATTATTCATGCAGGACTCCTTGTACTCCCAGCTCCGCACTCGCTGAAGAGCTTGCACCTCAGTTGATGAAAGGGCTAGCTATGACGGCACGCTGCTGTGGTACACTGCAGACGGTTGTGTAATGATCAGAGGGATTCGCTGGTTGTCCTCAGCAGCTGCCACCCTGCCCAGTGGAGGGAGAGGTGCCAGAGCCGGGGTCCGTCAGCCAAGCAAATACACTTTCCTGGAATGCAGAAAGCCACAACACTAGACCGGACTAGACCAGACCGTGCTATTCCCGCTATTACTGACCCACCAAACAAAAATACTGTTCTGGCAAAGAGTTACATCATGTTTAAAACTAATGTCCTGGGCTGGAACTCCCAAAAGCATGTTAAAACCATCTTTGTCCAGTTGCTTGTTCTAGAAGTCAGACGCTGTTATTCTACAAGTATGCCTCTTTTACTGCAAACAAATCTTCATTTTAACAAGTCATTTAGTCTATTATTGAGTCCTAAAATCATAATTTTCTTAAAATAAGTTAAATAAATCTGCCAACGGGGTTAGATAATTTCACTTGTTTCCAATACAAATCAACTTGTTTCAAGAACTTTGTAGAATCCAATGTCATTTTTTGATAGTAGTGCAGTGATCTGCTTTATTCTGACTTATTCTGACACGATATTGACACTAATTTCTAGAAAATTCCTGAAACAAGTGAAAATGCATTGGAAACAAGTTGAGTTATCTCACCTCACTGGCAGAATTTTTCTCTTGGTTTAAGAAAAATTAGATCTGAAGGCTGAATATGAGACTAAATTACTTGTTAAGATGGATTTGCAGCGTTGCCCAATCAGTATCATCATTAAAGCTGCAATATACAACTTTTTTCATATTAAAATATATCTATCTATATATATATATAGATAGATATATTATCAGTCTGTGTCTGTCTGTGGCCCTGTGTGCACATGCTCAAAACCGTTTGCCTGAAATTGGCTTGTCAAAGATGTTGGGGCGTGTACCATTTGCTGTGGGCGTGTGTCATATGGGCGTGGTCAGCGGGTGAGGCTACCGGCCACAACACAAGGAAGCCACAGCTGCAACAAAAATGGTGGAGAGCAGAAAGAAAAGAACGAACAGTGAAGGTAAATGTGTGGCGGACAAGACAGGCTCAGCATCGGTGGTGGCTTTATAAACACCAGTTACCTCAGCCTCAGGTTACATGCTGTTTCAAGATAGACAGCTCATCAAGATGAGTGATGAGTGTTGGGGAGTGAACTTGACCAACTGAGGGGGAAGACGGCAGGACTAGCAAATACACTTTGCTTCCTCAAGGAGAAATGCATACTGTAGCTTTAAACCTCTCACCATAAAGCTTTTATGCAGCGTTTGCAGACTAAGCTATTAAAAAGTTACTGGGTTCTCGTATATCAATTGTAATTTGTAAGACGTGTGGCCTATGATAAAATTGATTATGACTCCATGGCAGTTCATCCAGTGACAATAAAACTGGATAAATATGTTTATCGTAGCCTGGCCAGCCCATCATTCATTGAAGTCACTTTCAATTTGATGAATGGGTGCTGCAAATGCTAAAAATGGATATCAACACATTTGACAAATCTAATGTCATTACAATTTGTATAACTGCTCTTTGGCTATGAATGAGTTGAAATATGTAGTTTGGTTGTAGTTGGTGCAGTTAGTGTGGGTGTAGACATTTATAACTCTCTAGCTATTGTGACTGTGAATCTTGTTATCCATGTCAACACCTCTTTTTGGAGCATATACATGAAATTAAAAGCTAAGCTGAGCAAATTTATCATAGCAGCACTCTTTAATATAGCCGATCACAGTGTTGCTAATCAGGGATGTAGTGGAGGGTAAACCCACCAAAACTCAGTTTACACAGTTTTTTTTTATTCATGGCATAATGTTTACCCACCTAAGCTGACGTAACTCTTTCTGACACAAATTCATAGTATGCATCATACTAAATAATATCAAACTGTTGTAAGTTTAATGAACATAGGGCCTTTTAATGGAAAAAAACAACAACAAAAAAACAACAAATGTTGATAAATGTTTTGTTTATATTGGTGGATTTGTCTTTTGTGGATCAAGGACTGAAGGTCAGAGTTTTGTTTTTTTATTTACCACATCACTGCTGCTAACACAATGATTGGGTCTATAAAACTATAACTTCTATACTCTCGATGTTTGGATTTCTATCAGAGTGACAGTTACTGACAGTTACTAGTTGCTACTCACAGCTGTATAAAGTCTGATTTATGCAGTTCATTCAATGGTGGTGACCATTAGCATACCAAAACAGGCCCTTTGTTGGCCCTATGGGTTAGTTCTGGGGATTTCAAGGCTGAATCCTCCACATTTTCCATATCAGCTGGAACATTTGTCATGACATTTGGAGCCTGATGTTTCTCAGGTGGGTTTGCATAGCCTCAGTGTTGAATTTTGCCAATCACAAAAGTGTCCTATGAGGGTGGATCCATATAAAATGAAAACTGTTATTGATGGATGTCTCTGTTTTTATGATGCTTGCCGTCATACAGCGCTTCACCTTTGGCAGGATTTTTTCCCCCCATTATCTCAGATGTTTTAGGTTTACTGTGTGTGTGGTTTCTACTCAAATAAGCCGAACAAGATGTGACACTGGACATATTGGACCAAAACACCAAGGTAACGTTGTACTAATCCTGCACCCCCAATTTCTTTTTGTCTCTTATGTGCAGGTAGTTCAAAGCTTTTTGTCCTTGTAAGTAATAATTGTATACATAATCATTCCATAACATGGCAGAAAAACATTGAAATACAAAAAATCAATACACACTGATAAATGCAACCATTTTATTGTAAAATTCCACAGCTGTGTGCAATTCCCTTATGAAAAGGACTTTTTTTCCAGTACATATATAGTATATTATGCAGACCCTAACAGAATTCATCAGTGCCCCCTTTATACAATACTCAAGAAATATACATAGATGGCAAACGACTAACATATCTATGGGAATCAGATGAAATTTCTTTTGTTTTTGGATACCAGTTACCCGGCTCTGCAATTACAGTGTGGTATATTATTTTGTTTTTCTGCAGTTTGACAAAATACATAACAATAGAAAATATCTACATGTGCTCTTCACATATAGGTCTCATTTATGGGTCCCAAAAATAAATAAAACCACTTTCTCGAAAATAAGTACAGTGCAATAAATGTCCATGTCGATGCAGGCAAATGACTGAGGCCAGATGAAATAATGCTTCAATTAGTCCCGACTCCTTGAAATATCCATCCATTGTGCACACATTAGTGATTATCAACACTGTTCGGTTTAACACCTTCCAGAATCAATATCTTTATGTTTGCAGTTACAGTAGACTGTTTGAAAAGATACAAAACAGTAATAATACAAGCTTTTATCATCATGGAAAAAAAATAAAAAATACCATAATGTATGCTTGTTTTTTGCACCACTCTTAAAAGACAAGACATGCTAGACTCTCAGTACTATGGGTTTGTAAATAATGTCAGATACAGTCTGACTGCGCTCCAAACAATACAAAATCAGAAAAGTCTTCTAATTCACCCTGATGCGTTTTGTTTTTAGCGGTCTGGTCTATATTTGAAGAGACATAAGGACAGATTATATATGCTTGAATAAACATAATACTTGTCCTCATGCTTTTGGTTCTATACTGTATGAAATTTGAATAAAAAAATAGCATGTCAAATGCACCCGCAAATAGGTATCTCAAAAGGAAACATCAGTGGCAAAAGTCTGCTGTACAGCATTTTCTCCAAGAAAAGAAATGTTCCTTTTTTTCCCCACAAAGTAGGCCTGCAGTATAAGTGGAATCACAAATGATATTACTGTATATTTCGATATTCTCTATCGCATGTGTGGCAGAGTTTGGCACTTGATGACATTTTTTTTTCACCTCCTACGCTTCTTTAAACTACTAAACACTGATGATGACCAATCTACATTGCTATTGACACACCTATTTCCTTCAAGATGTGAGAGATACAGTATGTGCACACTTAAGACGAGTTAAGATTACTAAGTGGCAGCTTCGCAACACAAGAGGACCACCATTAAATACAAAAGGGAAAGAAGAACTCCAGGACATATAAGCTACTCTGGTAAATGCAGATGTTGTTATTGTTATAACTGCTGCATTTATTGATGATGGCAAATATCAAGATTAAACCCATGAAGATGAACTGTATGGCAGCGGAAAAAGTGGAAATAAAAATGTCATTGATACTTGCTGAGACAACCAAATGTTTTCTTTTTTTTTGGTGGCTTGGGCTTTTTTTTTTTTTTTTTCTGAAAGCATTTAAGTCTACAATTTAGGAGCTGCACGACAGGTAATGTTGCAACTTCAACAGATATAGTTTGACAGGCCTTTGTGAGACTAGTGTACGTCGATCACAACATAGAAAACACAAGATAAATAAGCTCAAGCTCCATTACTACATCGAACAAAAATGTGTCTTTGATATAAATGACAGTATTCTGTGTTTCTTTTCAGGGGCGATATGAACATAAAATACAATTTCTGTCAGTAAAATGAATGAATAAATAAATAAATATCTTAAATGAATAAATAAATAAATACCCCCCCTCCCTCCCACGATATCCTACATAGTCAGTCCAGCATAATACAATAAATCTAATATATGATGATATACTGTAACAATGCTGAAATTACAAAATATATACCCATTTACAAAAATCCCAAGGGCTCGACAAGTGTTTCCTTCCCTTTATAATTTACATACATAAAACACTATGATTTACACCTATTCATTTTGAGATTATAAATCATACTGAAGCACTGTCTCTGTTTGTTGCATACTGGTGTCTATCAAAATTGAGCTGTAAGGGTTATATTTCATGTGTATATCATACACAACATTCACAATTCTTATGCTCTAGCTGTGTTCTGCTCTCTTCATACAACGATACTGCATTAAAAGCAAACCTAAATGAAAAAAGAATGAAAAAAAAATGAAGAAAAGAAAAGAAAAACTAAAGTTAAATAATGAAAATAACTGAACTTCTGCCCAGCCCATTCAATCGGTTTCCAAAGTCAGATCATTCACATTTTCACTGCGTTTTTCTTCAAAGAGACAGAAAGAGAGAGATACATCGATAGTAAGGCTTACGCATCTGTTCTGGCCACAAGCAGATGCTTTTTTTACTTGAGTGGAGCTCTCAAGTTTATTAATATTTCAGCAGTAAGTCGTTTTTTTTTTCTCACCTTAAAAAAAATGACACAGATAGAACGAGCCCCGCTCCACTGCAGGGATTTCAAAGTGTCTCACGTCTGTGTTGCCGTTTGCATTAGAAGCGTATAAGTTTGTATTCCTCTACTCGATGACAAATACCAACCTCTGGCAATGCAGCTGCGGTTATCACACTCTGCTGATGAATAATAAAGGGCAACCCAATTATTATTTTTTTATTTTTATGAGAAAATCAAACTTGTTTCCGTACTGTTTCTCCTGGAAAAGCTTGCAATACCAAGATGCAACAGCAGTGTCTCATTATGTAAATGATTGCTTTTAACAGCAAATGGAGCAGAGGATGAGAGGTCAGTGCAGTCTATACTGTAAGCTTATAGCTGATAGGAGAATGATAAAACAGCTGTCTGGCCTGAAAGTCTGGGCTGATCTTCCTACCTGTAGGGAAAGATGATTCTCAACTTAAAAAGATAAAAGCTGGGCACATTTTTATAATTCCATTTTCCAATTTTCCTAGAAAAAAAGTATAATTAAATCCTGAATGATAATCAACAGTGCTCTTTTTTTTTAGTTTCCATAGCCAACAATAGAAGACCATAAAACATGTTGATTTTTGGCCTGAAAGGTGCATGCAATAAATGTAAACCACTATGTAATAGTAAAATATATACAGTGTCTGTACAGTCGACCATTGATCATAAATAGCATAATCTAGCTCTCTGACCACACATGAAAAATGCAATGTTTAGTTGTGCTAACCTGTTAGCTGAATAAAACCTATCAAAGTGAATCTCAAAGCCATACTCACTGTTTAACATAGCTCTATTAAAGTGCTTCAGATTTTGCTTATTTAGTACTGTATGTTCGATGGATTCAAACAATATAACAATAAATAACACTGTATGAGATGAGGTCATTCAGAGTTTTTTGATAGGTGTCTGATTAGAATATCATTTTTAGCGTCCCTGCCTCCCCAGAAAGAGGAAAAAAAGCACATTATTTTTGGACCTTCGTTGGGTTAGATTGGTGTTAGGTCAGTGTACAAAGCAATCAGTGAAGATCCCATTGAGAAGAAATTAACAGGAAATTTCAAGGGAAAAAGCCTCATGTGAAAAGAGGGAATCTGCTAAAATCTACTCATGCAAAATAACTGAAGTGAGATTCCTGCTAACCCCCTAGCACAATCAATGTTTTCACTACACGTCTTCAAACCCCTTCATGCCAGTTAGTTATGATGCTACAACTTTTGCAATGCCTGCATAAGAAGATAACTAATACTGGAAAGAGAGAAAAGAAAGAAATAATCACCATTCGATAAAAGGGCTAATTGGAATGAAAACATTGGGCATTTCAGTGGGTCCCCCTCATTCAAAATGTCCCTTGCTGGAGCAGAGTATGTATAGAATGTAATGAACTGTATGATAAGGCTGGCTACACAACCGGACCTAGAGATAGAGATAGGAGACCCAGTAGACCAGGTTGAAGAGACCGAATGCAGTGGGGAAGAAGATGCGTGCGTACGAGTCTATCTTGGCGATGCGGATGTGCAACCGGCCGTGCCGCCAGGCTCCGGAGCGGCAGTCTTCGAAACAACAGAAGAAGCTGGTGCAGTCCTTCCCGTCCAGACACTCGTAGCCGTACTCCTCATCCCTCTCCTGCATGTGCGTGGCGTTGTTCATCTGGATGGCCGTGGCTGAGCGCGGGCGGATGTCTACCGTGGGTGTCTGCTTTTAACAGGACAAAATGACACACAGTTAGCCACCGCAGCCCCCCGAGGCGTTATCTATCTTCAAGAGCCTACTGACATAACAGGGGACCTAATTTAAGCCGCAATTTTTCTCTCGCTCTGTTTTTCTGTTGTTAGTCAGCAAAATGTAATTTGCACCTTCAACGTGCCAATGGACCCCTTTAAAGGAAATGTCAAGGAAATACAAATAGGCCCATAACTAGCACCTGTGGTTGTAATTAGCGAGACTTATAGCTGACAATGGGTCAGTCCCCATGGAACTCATGATGCAAATTACACCTTTGGGTAAAGGCGGGGGTATAGCTGGCTTCTCAGGCAATGCTGAGATTATTTTTTTTTGTACAGTAGCCTTTGTTGGCTTTATTTAGGAGACATATGATGCTAGTGCTGGGCAATTCTATTCCATTTTTAATTCTGATGCTACTGCTGCTGCTTTAAAAATGCTGTGAGAAAAAAAAAACGTGGGTCATTTGTTCTAAGCACAGTCTTTTTTTATGCCCAGTGACTCAACAAAATGACATAATTTGGGTTCTGTATGGATGCTTGTAAGAGTTTTGCTGAAATAAATTCACGACATGTTGTAACTGGCTTATGATGCATCGGGGATCTAAGCTTAGAGATAAGGAGCGTTCTGTTGGCAGACGTACAGCACACAGCTCAGTATTCCTCCAGCCCACTCTTCCTGTCACTAAACGGGTTAAAATAAACTTCCTTTTCAAGCTCCGCTTGCCGCTGGAGGGCACATGCCTTTCATTTGTGAAGGCTCCTAAAATAGGACAGTGACATCAGCAAGTCTTTGGCTCTGTCACTCTAAAGGGAGACAATTAGTATTCAAATAGGGCGTTTTCATCAGCTTTTATCTGAAAATGCCATGCCACCTTTGCACAAATTGGAATTCTGGCTCTTTGGCAGATTAAATGCTTCCCGCCTTTGGCAGAAGTGAAAGTTTCCCTGACCTTGCAGATAAACTAGGGTGTCAACCTCAACATTTAGAAATACACAGTGAGTCTAGTGTACTCCAAAGGTCAACCTCTAAGAATTTTACATCACGGCTTTCATTTCGAAGAAGTGCCGCAAGCCGTCACGTAAGAGGTTCTTGACGTCCTGTCTTTGTACTATATGAGCGCCAAGAACTAACTTGGAAATTACTGTAATAACACTGTAAATGTGATTTACAAGGTGTATTTATGCTCGGAGTTGTAAGAATATGAGAACACACTTATTACTATTCATCAGATGTATTTTTTACCTCCCACAACCCTCTGACAACACTAGGCTGTAAACGGACTGTTCTTTCTGTGATTTCCATTTCTTTAATATATTTACATGGGCATGCTTGCTTAAAAAAATGAGGTCATTGCTGTTTTGGTTTGGTTTGAACATAACATTATTTGTTGGAAGCATGCATCCTCAAACAAGCTTGAAACACTTAATTGAACAGTACAGCACTTCATCCCCTGTAGCTTAACATTTGCCCAGCACTAGTGCACAAGGGTGTTTGTCGTCCCTTTGAAAACGATACATAACCATGAACACAAAAAAACATATGGGTTAGTTTCAACATTTTTTTTGTTCTTATTAATTGACAGTCTGTTAAGTTAATGAGGGGATTAGCAAAGCAGGTTATGTGACTCGGTTCTCAAAGGGGATTGGTTGCACTGGAGGAAGCGCGGTGGAAGCTCAAGCAGAAGGAGCGTAAAGAGCATCCTGCCGCATGGCCTGGTCAAGCCAGGCCGTGCCGAGCCGGTGTTAGCAAAAAAAAAAAACAACACAGTGGCATTGGTAACTTTAACTGGCTGAAAGTAGACAACCTCTCTGAGTAGACAACAGGCGGAAACACGCAGGATCCTTAGTGGATCCCTTAAATATCTGGATTGAGTTGAATGTTTGAACGTGGTGTTTCCATTCTGTAGATAGATGGTTTCAATAGTTTAGGCTCGTAATAACGTTATATCTCAAAATCTAGCAGATCCAACCTCCATAATATTCATGTGGAACTGTATTTGAAAAGCAGATTATCTTGTCTTAACTTGTGTGTCAGGTTAAATTTAGCTCTTTGCCGGCTCCAGCCCACCCTGCATGCTTTCTGGGTGTTTAAAGATTACCGTGTGTTAATCTGCTGAGCGGACCCACGGACTCTAATTAGACTTAACACAGTGCAGGGGTTGTCTATTTCAGTCTGTTAAGGCTCTGCTGACTCTGTAGGAAGCGTCAGGTTTAGAAGCCCAACAAACACACAGGTATAGATTTACTGGCAGGAGAAGGGAGAAGAAGAAGAAGAGGAAGCTGTTGCAGCGGCTGCTAGTTCACTGTGGTTACGACAACAGCAGAGAGTGAGACAGGACAGAGGGAGCCAGAGAGAATCCATACTGGGCCTGGGCTAATACATTCCTCTGGACATGGGATGTGTGGGATGCTTATTTACAATTTAAAAAACTGCATAAGTACGTCTGGCTGGCTGCCTCCGCACTGTGCACTGCAGAGAGCCCCTTTTTAATGTTATTTCTGATTCCCACTTAGCAACTGAGGAAGGGGGTACAGTAAGAATACAGGAAGATAGAGAGAGAATACAGAGAGGCGTATCTGCTCTATAACAGACGAAAAGCAGTGAGGTGCTGGGGGCTCAGAGAGCCAAAATGCAGCAGACACATGCAGTCAGTAGAGGGTAACTCAGACACAGGCAATATACCTTTGAGGAAAAGAGCCGGAGGAGCTTTTGTCCAGACATGAAACAAAGAATATGTGGAATTGAAAGAGAGTAACACAAAACATAGAATACATGTAAAACAAAGACAAAGAAAGAAAGAAACACACACAGAGAATGTCAAAAATAACAACAGGTAATATACTGTCTAACTCAAAATGGAAAGAGAAGAAATATACTGTAGAGAGACAAACATGTTACAAACAGACAGGGGGAGATGCATGGTAGGATATATCTCACATGCTGCTTAAACCAGGATCACCTTGGAAAATCTATTGCTGACAAAGTTACAAAGATTAGTTATGTCCTCAATACACATTTCAAATAGTCCCTGTGAGTTTTTTTAGAAAGTGGCTACTTTACATCAGTAGGAAATGGTGACATTCATTTTAGTTATGGCATGATTGTTGCTAAAAAACACATGATTTATCTCACTGAATCATCTGAAAAAGAGTTCATTATGTTTTCACATTAAGTGTTAAGCATTTGCCAAGAAAAACACATTTTAAGAATTTCATTTATCAAGCATTACGACCTTATCAGCTCCAGTATGCATAAATTAACAGGCTGATTATATTATCATTTGTTGCGTTCATGCATGATACGGAACTCAAACAGCTTGTAGAAAATCAAAGGAACTTCTGAACTTTTTTTCATTTCCTCGATTTCCTATTATTTTCATATTTTTAACTATTCATGAAGATCAAAAGGATTTCAGTCAAAGGCCCCCTTTCCCTGCTTACTTCCCCCTTCCTGCATCTTGGCAGGCCATGCAGAGAACCTAGAAAACCCCTCTGAGATGGCAAACTGGCATTACACCTTCCACTTCATTATTCATTCATTCATCCGAGACAGTTACTTTAGACCCTGCAGCAAAACCTTAGTTACAGAGGCTGAAACTAGAGCGCCCCACTTACCCCTAAGTTCCAGTTGAATAGTTCAGCTCCAAAATGCTATATATCCATATTTATAGAGAGATGTTTAACATTCAATATCTCTAAAGTATAGCAAATGCAGTCCATAAAAAGGTCATTATTTTGTCATCAAAGGATTTATGTTACACAATCCTTTAAAAAGTACCATAACTTGTTTTTATTTAGCACTATATATGTGTAAGACAATACGTTACTTTTTTTTCAAATGGTAGATTTGGACTAATTTTCAAACCAAACTCTTCAAATCTGGAACCACATGCTGGCTCTAGCTAATTAGGATAAAAATGTTCCTGTTCTAGTCTTGCTGTGCAGGGTAAACTGTTCATGTATTTGGAGAGAGAGATCATGGAGCTTCAGCCTCGCTCCAACCATGATGGTGTGTGGGATTTGACGCTCCTATAAGACCAACTCTCCTGTCATGTGACACAAGTCTAAATTACAACTGTGACAGATGTGTGTCGGATTAAGGACAGGTTCGAGCCGACGTGCCTCGCCCATTGAGTAATATGAGGTGGTGGCCTCTGGGAAGATGCTCCCTTAGGGATGCTGAGCACTGTAGTATAGCTTTCCCTAGGGCTTATCCCTATACTGTAATACAGTGTGTGTGTGTGTGTGTGTGTGTGTGTGGGGTGGGGTGGGGTGGGGGGGGGGTGGGGGGGGGGGGGGGAGAGAGAGAGAGAGAGAGAGAGAGAGAGAGAGAGAGAGATGGGGGGAGGGGCAGTGTGGGGATAAATTCAAGTGTTTAAATCCGTGACCCTTCACCCAAATATGGTAAAAAAGCATATTGCTCATTCTAATATAGGGCATTGAAGTTCATCAAGCAGTGTTCAGATGCATTATTTTAATATTCTACCCCATAACATTCTAACTGTCACAGTAAGAAAAATGATCATGTTATTTGTTGCTACATTGTCAAAGGGAACACCCTCCCTTCGCCAAAAACTGAAACCTTGAGTAATATAAAAAAAAAAAAACAAAACGGAACTTTTCAGTTAGTTTTAGCAGGACGCTCACCGGGTTTTTCTTCTTCTTGTCCTTTTTGGCACTCGGCTTCCTGTTGCTGACAAAGTAGTGCAGTGTGCCGTACTCTATCAGCGCGGCGAAGACAAAGATGAAGCAGACAGAGACAAACAGGTCCATGGCGGTCACATAGGAGACTTTCGGAAGGGATTTCCTGGCGATGGTACTCAGCGTGGTCATGGTCAGCACAGTGGTGATGCCTGGGAACGGGAGCAGAAACAACAGAAAATTATGTCTGTGTTATAGCAACAAAAAAGAAGGATGTTTATGTTTATGAAAATATAAGTCTTTGCACTATGTCTTAAAGATGAGCTTATGCAGTATGTGTCATTTCTTTCATTTTTATGTTCCACATTCTCTGGCATCTAAATGCTCTATTTTTGGTTATTTTAATGTTCAAGACACTATAATATCTACAGTACATCACACTGTCTTCATGATCTGATGTTTCCTCTTCAAGGCAATTTTGAATACACAGACGCAACAGAGGTCAAGCACCTACTTAATGCGTGCTTAAATTCTGGAGAAAGTTGCAAATGACGATGCAGGTCATTTGCACAGCTTTATTCAGATAGTCTTCTGTTATAAACGATCATGATGATCAAGTGCTACTAATGCAGAATATGCTCCCAAAAATGAGTTCAGACTACTTTAGGAAGTTGAAAAAGGAGCAACTTGAAATTCATTCAAGTCCAGATGGACGTTTTCAATAATTTTCACAGATCATGCACCATTTTTTTTTCCTGTGCTAAGAAACTTTTCAACTTAGGAACACATGCACCGCTTGGAATAAAATATCACTGGAGAGCCATGGATCTTTAAATCAAATTGAGGATGAAATCTGCATAAGTGAGGCCCCAGATGATGTAAAACGTGACAGATTCGTTTTTGGGGAAGTTGTTGGGGAGACTTAAACTTTGTGCCATATAATGTCACCATAATAAATAAATAAATAATTTATTGATTCAAATAGGGATATATCAGATACAGAGGCCTAATAATAATGTGATAATTTATTGATTCAAATAGGGATATATCAGATACAGAGGAGCGCCCCTGGAGCTGGTAGGGATTCAGTGTCTTGCTCAAGGACACTTCAGCAGGGCGGATGCTTGCCATGAACATGGCACCTCTTGTTGAAAGGTGGTCTCCTTACTCCCCATGCCCCCCTGCTGCCCAAATAGAGCAGAAGCCATCAAAGCCGAGCCTTGAATGCACATTCATGAATGCATCTCTCAGTTCTTTTCGTTTAAAGAGTTGTCTTTGAGAAAAACAAGGAACCCACAAGGTCTCTTTCGCATAAAAAATTTAGGTTGTTCCCTCACAAAACTGTCACAATGGAAACTTTAAAGATTGCTTAAAAATAAATAAAAATGATACACATGGATGAATTATTTTAAGCAACATTTATAAATAAGCTGCTTTTGTAACTAAAACCCCGATTATTTTCCAATCTCTTCCAACTACAGTTTAGTTTAGAAATATTAAGGTGTCAGGTTGAGGATATTAATGTTAGTTTACAAGTACACAGCTGATCTTTTATGCAGATTATCCATAAAAGGGTCAGACTCACAGAAACTAAGGGAAATCAAACGATTAAATAATAATGACGGCTGATCGCTACTCGAAGACGGAGCAATGGAACGCTTCACGGATTAGCGAAGAGACGAAAGGATTATGAAACGTGGAGAAACGGGCTGTTTAATTGCAAACTCTTAGTTGTTAGCTGTCTGACATATTAGCGTTTTGCCCATAAGGGAAGAGTGACCAACTGTTTTACTGTCCCCTTGATCCACATACTTACCGGGTTTTTACGGTTTAGCCGCCATCGACTGACATACTACAATCTCCATATCCACCATCTGGTCATTTCTCCCTCCCTCTCCCTCCCTCTCTCTCTCTCTCTCCCTCTCACCTCGTTTTCTCACTCCGTCTCACATGATGATGTGGATGGAGGCGGGGTGATGGCACATGACGAGGAAATGCGTTGATAAGCACACTGATACGACAGATTAGCACTACCATCAGCAGCATCACAAGCCCCAAACACCAACAAACAGACCACTGCTCATCAAGCAACCAACCAACCAGACGGCCATCCTTCCATCAAATAGACCGCGAGGGGACTTATCTTGTTAGCCGATATATACGGGGCGATGTTTAATGTGGAATGAGAGACATCATTGTGTTTCAAGATTAACGTTGCGGCATTGTGAGTGATTTTGATATTTTGCTGGATGGGTATTGAAGGATTAAGAATTATGTCATCAGCATTAATCCCCTCCCTAGCCAACTGGCTGCGTGTTCCTCCCCCGTTATCTTTCAAAGAGGAAATTAAGATATTTGACTCTCGGTACAAATTTAGCAGGCAATTAATAGCGTTATTATTTCGGCTGAAAATCACGTCCGGAGCTGCAGGAACATAAGATGGTTTCACCTCCAATTGAAGAAAACAAAACAACTTATTTTTAGAGGGATTAATAACTGACACAGCAATGATGGCGGTAAATGTTGAATAAGGCTTCCTGAATGTAAACCTCCTTGGTTTACATTCAGTGATGCTCGCTAATGATCGCATCACGAGGACATCAGGTCAGGGTTTAAAGCCTTGAGGGCCGAGGGGAAGCTGACTCAGGAATATGTAACTGCATCACGAGTGAACGCTGCATCTTCTGAGGATGTCCTCGGGATGCCAAGGGCGAGTTCAAAAGCTGACAGATTTCCTCAAAATCCTCACATTTGCCCTCTTTTTTTCATCCCTCGTCCTTTTTTGCATTCAGTGAAGTGGCCACCTGCATTATTATTGCGCTGAGGCTGCATCTCTGCATCTTCCCTGCTGTATTGCATAATTAATGCCTCATTAAGGCATGCATAAAAACATATGTGCCGGGATAGGCTCTTCTAATCAAGATGGACTAGATTCCTTAGCAGCTGCCCTGTCTCTGAGGAGAAAAGAGGGGAGGGGAAAGGAAGGGAGAGGAGAGGAGGAAAGGAGAAAATGAATTTGAGTGTTTTTCAATATGAGGTGGTTTCTGACCACCACAGGTTTCCTGATGTGTTTCACAGTGGGGAGTAATTAAGGACCGGGCGGCAAATGAACCTCTCTGGTATGATTACAGCATGTATGTTTGGGCTAGGTGGACCTACTATGAAAATGAGTGAAATGAATTAAAGCAAAGGGTTTCCCTTAATTTCTCTTAATAATAAAAATAATAATAATAATAATTTCTACCATTTATTCTGTGTTTGTTTATTGTGGCATTTAACAGACCAAAATGGATTTTAATTTAATTTTAATAATCACATTATGTCACATTTAGTAAAAATTACATTTTGGGAAAAAAAAAAAAATAATAATAATAATGATAATTCATGTCATGTCACTTTGACTTTTTACCGTTTTGGATTGGATTTGAATTTGACTGCATTTGTATTACCTGATAATCGCTTGGAGTGACTGAATGTGAGAAACCACATAGAAGCCGGCCTTTACTACAACTGGTCAAAGTTCTTCTAGCAGAAAGGAGGCCACGATAAAATCATGTATCTATTCTTTTTACCTAAGGATGTCCTGGCAGGTACAGCATCCTTGTTGATCCAGAAGGAGACCCAGGACAGGACAACAATCAGGGTGCAGGGGATGTAGGTCTGGATGGTGAAGTAGCCCATTCTCCTGCTCAGGTCAAAGAAGACGGTCAGCACCACATAGTCTCCTGGATAGAGAGAAAGCAGAGGAGAACAGAGGGGAAGAGAAAGGGCTTTATATAAAGTATGGTTCGTTTATATGAGGGATCAAAATCACTTTAATAGACAAGTGCAATGAATGCTAAAGAATATATCTGGGTCACTTTGGTGCAGAGACATATTGACAGTGTAGAGGTTCACTGTACATACAATATCACACATATCGCACATATGACAATTTATTTAATATTATTCAGGTTAGAGAAGGCTGTCAGCATAAAAAATAGTCACACAGAAAATTATCAAATGCATCCGATATATTTCAGGAAAAATGGGAGGGAGGACATCTGTAAACCACGTGCACTGCAAAATCCAAAGGGTCTTGCGGTTAATGAGTGAAGACAAATGGAAAACCAAAAGGAGCGATTCACGGGGCTGGTTCCAGGCTCGATTGGACACACACCCACACACACACACACACACACACCCTCCTGTCCTGCCAGTAGTTAGCTGGAGCATTAACACCAGCATCCAGCTGATGATGAGCTGTCCCTCGGCCGACCCTCTGACCCCAGCAGATGTTAGGTGTTAGGAGGTTGAGGTTAGCCGAGCCCAGATAGACCTGACCCTGACAATCTGGATCAGCTGGCCCGCCTGTTTAAAATGCAAGCCAAGCACACGCACACACACACACACCCGCACACACACACACCTTCAGCAAGGAGACTAAAATGCACAAACACGCACAACCGGATACAAACCTTACTGTACATACAACAGACAGACATAACAACCCCCCCCCCCACACACACACACACACACACCACTGGCCTGGCTGTCCCCTTGACAATGCTGTGATGTTTGCCAATAGTTCCTGTCTTCCCTAGCTGTCTACCTATTTGCCTCTGTCTGTTTCTCTGGGTTTAATGGCAGTTCAGTGCTGGCCTCCAGCTCAGTGTGGGTTGTCTACTAATTGATTAACATCAAACTGTTAGTGGTGTCGGAAACCTCTGCTGGCCTCTTGCTATGGCTTTGCGCTTGTATCCTGCAGGGCACGCAGCTACTCTCTCAGCCACGTATCTGTGTGTCTGTGTGTGTGTGTGTGTGTGTTTGTGAGCACGTGCATTGAGGAGGCCTTTGCAGCTGGGAAAAGAACAGCTGGGTTTCGTTAATAAAGCACTAAGTAATTTGGCAACCTGGTAATTTACCTCACGAGAAAGGGCGCACAACACATGCTGCATGTAGTTGATTGAAAAACACCAAACATCTGTATATTTGTTTGTGGATGAGATGATGAGAGAGAGAGAGAGAGAGAGAGAGAGAGAAATTGAGAAAGTATGTGTGTGCGTGTGTGTGTGTTTTGTGTCTGCGACCGCGTGTGTGTGTGTGTGTGTGTGTGTATTTTGTGTCTGCAAACATGTGTTTGAGTGCGTCCCTCGTAGCGTTCGGACAGAGACCAAGCCTTTGTGATTCATCCCAGCATGCACCTGTGTTCACCGAGCCATTGATAGCATCATTAAATAAACCAAGTGCAATAACCTCAGCGGCACAACCATAACTGTTCATATCTCCACGTGTGTTTTCTGCTGACGTGGGCAGGTGCGCGGCATATTGCGGTGCGCTGCCTCAATTTGTAGGAGTACGGGAGACACATGAAGGCTGCACTCAGGGGTCCCGCAGCCCACTATTTTGTTTTTATTAACATTACATTAGCCGGGGCCTGAAAGTTCCCCAGCCAAAGACCCCTGGCAGCTGAGAAACTGCCAGTTAATACACTTATTTCAGCTTGGTCAGCAGCACAAAAGCCTCAGCCTCCTCCTTCACATTTCCTCACACTCTTAATGATAATGGGCTTTCCACCACCGGGGGCCGGGTCATCGGCTGGTGTAAGACACTCCCGCCGTACGCCTCTGTTAGTTTGTTTGCCAGTTTCATTATAGGCTACAGCGCTTGCCAGGTAGACACTTTGAGGAGGTGTTATCGACCAGCGCTCTCCATTCTGCCAGACTGATGCATCTGTATCAGCTAGCCTGCCATTACGGCTCTGTAGCAATGCATCAGTTTGTAAATGACTTCCTGATTCCACTCAAAACAAAATGGTTTCCAGTTCCCTCACTTGCTTAAGTGTGTTTTGTCTGGGATTCCCTGGTATTGCTTTACAGGGAGGAAACAGTTTAGCACTCCACAAGTAAGCAATCCAAACACAATCAATGGGCTGGGTGAGCGCATTAGATTACACAGTTATGCTTTGTGTGCAGTGGATACTTAGAGCGGGTCGCACATTATTGATTTTAGTACGCATTTTAAATATTGATCTGTAGTTAAGTGGTGAAAATAGTGTTATGTGAAATTGATTCTTATTGCTGTAAACCCACAAATTCAAATTTCAGTTAAACAATTTGAAATTTTGTGCAGTTTACACAACATAGTTGTATGTGTATCTGTGTGTAAGTAGAATTAATGTATTGTATTCATGTAATGCTCTTTTCCAAATCTGTCCTCTTCTCTTAATTTAATTCCTGTTTCACACTGTTCCATTGTTTTGTTTTGTTTTTATTAATTTTGAGTATTCTGCTTTTATTTTCACTGTCAAAGCACTTTGTAAACTTTGTTTTTAAAGGTGCTATAAAAATAAAGTTATTATTATTATTATTATTATTATTGTTATTATTATTATCATTATTATTATGTATGTATTTTATGTATGCATGTGTCCGTATGTATCCTTATGTATGGCTGCATGCATGTAGGTGTGTTCATGCCTGTAGTTGTCTGCATGCACACATGGCTGTATTTGTGTAGAGGAAGCACTCTCTAAACGCCTACACACATACACACCCCTGTTGTAACTGCCTTTGTTAATGCAGGTAGATGTGAAAAGATGTTGCGCACATGTGTACGCCCGCCTGCCTGTGTGTGTGGGAATGAAAGGTCCCTGTGTTATTTCTCACAAGACTGCAGCCGGGACATCAAAGGGTCCTGTGCCTCGGTGCCTCAGCGCCTGCCTCTCTCCTAATGAGAGCCAGACGCAGTCCTCACAGTAACCTGAACCAGCACCGTCCATCTGTCAGAGCCAACAGATGAGGAAGTGTTCACACTATTGTTCGCACTACACCTTCAGAAGGTCTGCAGGAAGCTCTGGGTTGTTTTTTTCGGACTGTTTCCCACTTTATCTTCTGTGGTTCGACTCAAGGATGTGAACAAATCGTCACACATGATCAGAGTGGGATGTGAACCTTTTGATCCACTAGCCACTGTGTCTGCTAGATTTCTAAAATGAACCAGCTGCTCATTTTGTTTACCAGACACTTTCTATAATCAGTGTTAAAAGTATAAATATGATAATGGAATTGTGTCAAATTCTGGACACCTTACACAATTCCAAACACACACTCTCTAATGTAATGATTTTGGATCTTTTGGTGAAAATTTTTTGACGAGTTCCCTACCAAAAGGCAAGTGATGCGAATTCATGCATATTTGAGAAGCTAAATATCAAATTTCATACATATCTATAAATATTTAGACATATAAAGACAATCAGCTATGAACTTGACACGAATAAGAAGCGCAGACCCTTAGATTACACTTTGGTTCAACGATGTCTTCATGTAGAGGATCCATAGTTACCATGAATTCATGTGTATGTGAAGAATATTTAAAAAAAGATCCAATGGGTTAATATCAAAGCCGACATAAACTGGACAAGCCTTTTGCATCTCAAAACTATGTGCGCTATAATCATCTATTTACAGGGACAGGAAGAAAAATAATTACAAGGTAAAAGTGATATTCAACTTTAAAAAGACAAATAGAGCATGATTGATTTATGGGAAACTAAAATTAAAACAGTACAGGATGAATTATATTTGTTATTGATTGCAAATGTTTGGTTGTTCGCTGTCCGGAAGTGAATACAGTTATGTAACATGGTTCGAAAAACCAGCCAGTCAGTCGTACATTCGGCCTTGCTCATCATGTCACCACTTCTCATTGAAATATCTCTTTTCCTCTGCTCCTTTGCTTGCTGCAACACATCTCCTCTCTTATTATCTGTGTCTGCTGGCCTCTGAACTCCAACAATATGTGCCACATTCTGCTTCCAGTTTGACAGTCTTCTCTAGCCTCAGGGTGGATGAGCTAAACTGACTTAGTGGGTGGTGAGGCTTCCCTGTTTAATGTGTTCCTTGGTAATGAGCTTTCATATGAAAACAATTTGTTTTGAAACTACATTGCTAAGTACGGTGCCCAGGAGTGGTCATGGGAAGAAAAAAAGGCATATTGGATGTATAGGTGTATAAGTGTATAAGTGTTACTATGGGAGCTAAGGTTCTGCTAACTGGTGATTTTTCTTCCCCACTTTGGGCGAACTTTGTTCACCTGCCACAGTGCCTGGTTCACTAAACAAAATTACCAGCCACCGCTCAAAATTACCCGCATTTGGCGTGTGGCGGGTGTTAATTTCCCACCCTACATGATGCTATGATGTTGCAGCACTTCACACGTATCCAGCGCTTGGCTATCTTCCATAATCTCCAGCTCGACTCTACCTCTTTATCTTTGTGTGCTATTATTGGATTTGATTTAAAGATGCTTGTGTGTGTGCTTTATCCTTTGACAAATCTTTAGTACTCATAATAAATCCAATGACATATGGTCTTTGGAGAGGAGAAGGGTTGACATCATGTTCTGAATCTGTGTGTGTGTGTCTGTGTGTGTGTGTGTGTGTGTGTAGGTGGCAAGTGTGGGAGTGTTCACGTGTGAGGAATAGGTGATGCTGACATACAGTACCAGTCTAAACATAGATAAATTTAATATAATACAATGCAAAGCCTTTTGATTATTTTGGGTCTATGCAATCACCGACAGGTATTAAAGTCCATGGGTCAAAATGACCCACAATGGATATTTGAAATTGAGGTTCATGACCATAAATGATAAACTTTCATGCTGAAAAAGAGGTTAATCAGTCTTTCAGTCCACTCAAAAACTGGACAGTTAATAGGACAGTTAAGAAACACAATGTTTTACCTTGCACTATTTCCTCATAATGAATCATTCTCATACTTTCATTTGCCTCTCTGTTGTCTAGGTTAAAAATGCCCGAATCCTATTATCTTATTGCTGTGATTTCATTGCATTCAGCTTAATTTGTGCCCCTCTATTTGTCACACAGGAATGAAAAACGCTGATGACAGCTGTGTGAAAAATCAACCAGACAAGACAACAGCTCAAAACTACGGTTTGTATTAAGATATTATTTGGAGTATTTTTATTAGGATCACACATTTTCCTTTGCGAAAGCGATTTACTACAAGCACCTAGCTGATGTAATCTACGGAATGCAATAATAACTTGGCGGGGATGATCATTCATCAGGAAACAGTGTTGCTTTGTTGTTAAAAGCCACAGAGACAACACACTCAACAGAATTACACACACAGCAGAGGGGAAAAGCCTATCTTTCTTGCCGTATTAGCTTTCTACCCCACTGGCAATGAGAATAAGGATTTTTTACTGTATTTTTTCAATAAATAATGGAGTGTTGAACTGTTATACTGAATATAGGAATTGCTATAATGTTCCATATTTGACAGGAGAATATTGACCTTACCAGGAATGCTGATGGTGGTGTGACCGTACATTATTGCAGAATAGCCATAGGGGAGTTCATGGGAATGAAACATGGTAATTCAGGATTTGCTGACCAGAAGAAAAACTGTCACATGAGAATATCATTCTGCTGGCAGCCAGGCTGTAAATTGGTGTGGATGTGGACGGGCAGGGAGAGACCTGAGGCACATGTTGGCCATCCAGTGACGGGAGACAAGCCAGACACATCGCAGAGCCGCTGACAGGCTGTCTTACTGAGCTCCTCTCCTGTCGAGGGTCATCTATATCAGAGGTGACAGTAGGCGCTATTGTGTGCATTGTGTGTGTGTGTGTGTGTATAAGTGGGTTTGAGAAAGACAGGGGCTTTGCTAATGACCGGGGTTATGCCATGGCTAGTTTCCAGGGTCAACAATACTTACGAGAGCAGAGAATGTTAACTCACCATTTTCGGTGACATGACTAGGGGCTATGTGAGTAACTAGTTACCATGGCATAGCATTTGCTTCCCCAGGCTACTGCAGCTATTCCTACCCCGACAGTGGGTGGCAATATGATGTCACGGCTAAAAACGCAGCGTTGTCATTGTGAGTAACTGCAGCGACGCAGCAGCATGATTAAACACCAGACAGGAAGTCTGCAGAGTTTGATTGCTTTGTTGTAAACATTGTGTTTACTTTGAGCAGAGACAGATGATTATCCCTCTCTCAGACACACTAATAGCCTTCAAATTACTGAGAGAAAGGCTGAATTGTATAGGATTTATGACAGCCAGTAAGAAGAAACTATTTTCCTTAGGATCATTTGAAGAGTTTATTACCAAAAGAATACATTAAAAATGAAGCTCTCCACAATATAAAGAATCCAGTAAAAGTGCTATCCTTTTATCAAGCGCTGACACAAGTTGCCCACTGTCCTCTAAAAAGTACCACAACTCGTTTTGATTTTGGTGCAATATGTATTTTGATTGATAAATCATTCCGAACGTCTTTTTTGCCTCAACTATTGTTCCTTACTTGCTCCAAATCCTAATATTTTTTGACAAATCTTCTAGACAACCCGAACTGCATCCATGAATGTATTTCCATCACTTCAAATAACCAAAAAAAAAAACAAGCCTCTACTTTCAAAAGCGTAAGCCTCTCTCTCTCTCTATCTCTCTCTCTCTCGGTTTTATACATGTTCCAGGT
Source organism: Centroberyx gerrardi (assembly GCF_048128805.1). Taxonomy (NCBI): domain Eukaryota; kingdom Metazoa; phylum Chordata; class Actinopteri; order Beryciformes; family Berycidae; genus Centroberyx; species Centroberyx gerrardi. The sequence continues at coordinate 9,148,386 of NC_136007.1, read as the reverse complement.
TACCTTGTCTAAAAATGGCTTCATTATTTCTTATTCACACACTGAGGAGAGATGCGATTCACACTCATTGCATAACCACCAAGTTCTAAAATTCAACCCTCACCCTCCCTTCTCCCCATGTTTAATACATCATCTTTTTTCGCTCCTATTTTCTGTTCTACCCATTTGAACTGGCTTTGGCATGGGGGCGGGGTGGCAGATTTATCCTCACAGAACAATCGCAGCACTGATGAGTAAATTCACTAATCCCAGATGTGCTCCCAGAAAAAAAACAAAAAAAAAACAACAACATAAAGATAAGCTGCAATTCAGAAAGACAAGATCTAATTCGTGCAAAGTAAAGCAAAGAGAGCAGAAGACAGAATCTGGTGGTTTGGTAATGAAAGAAAGCCGCAGCTCAACACTCATATTCAAAAAGCTTTCCAGAGGCCTCTAAAACAGAAGCTAGTTATCTTCTATGTGCATATGTTACCAAAAAATAAAAAAAAATGCCCGGAAAAAGATGGAAATACGGATAGATGGACAGATGAGTAGATATATTAAGACATGCAGACAGACAGAAGCAGTTGGAGAGAGAAAGAGAGTTAAAGAGAGAGAGAGAGAGAGAGAGAGAGAGAGAGAGAGAGAGAGAGAGAGAGAGAGAGAGATAAATGGATTCTGAAAGCAGTGAGCAACTATTGAATATAGAGTTAAGTGGACATTTACAGAAGCTGTCCAAAGTGCTGAAATAATCCTGACCATATTTGCTGTTGTTTAAAGCAATAATCTGCAACATTTTCATATAAATAAATGCTCTCTATCACTGATTTATATAACACAGTAGTGATTCAATCCATTCTACTCAAACTTTGTCAACAGAATATCCAAAAGAAAAAGACGTCACAGTCCTGGACACACTGTTTGATTGACAGGTGAACAGTGACAGAGAAGTGTCACAAAAAAAAATAAAAGGTTCAGACAGATAGATAGATTCGAACAAAATATACCCAGAAGAACCAGTAAACACTTGCTGTATTCTAACTTATATATTGCCCTAGGAAAGTTTGGTCTATTTTAATGAACATTCTCGCCTGCGGTTGTTCCACCCCCTAAAGTGTGGTGTCACAAAAATGAACAGCTCCCTAGAGAAGGAACCGGAAAAGATGGTGAAGACGACTATGACAGTCTTCAGGATGATTTTTCTGGGCATAACGGCACAATTTATTCTTTAACGATAACACACCTGTAATATAAAGCTCACTTGGATGTAAAAGTGCAGGCGAATATTGGATGAACCCACAAAATCAGTCTCCAATTCAATCTCAATTGAGTAATTCCATGCTTTAGAGTCTGGATTTGAGCTTTAACATAAAATTGTTCATGTTCACAAATATTTGCTTAAGTACTACTACTATAACATTGACATAGGCCTATAAATCTTGAGTAATGCTTTATTTTTAGTACCTTTATTAATCAAGAAGCTTTGCCATAAAAACGCCTGCACAAAAACACCAAATACACACCTGGGTCCTGAATGAGTTTTTTTCAATGATGTAATACTGTACATGTGCAAGTGCTCCATGTGCTTAAGTTCATACATGATCCCAGGTATCCAGCATGAATATTAACAATGCATCATCTCATAAAGATTCATGGAGAGTTTCATCTCGGGTAACACATTTTGTTTGAAGGCAAAGCTAATCCTCTTAGTAAACAGCGTCCAGGCTGAGATGACTTGGAATCTAATGTTTACCGCAGCCTATATGTTAATAGGCCCCAGATACAGGATGACATGTATTATCTGTGTCATGTATTATCATATATAATATGCACAGATAATACATGCTGTGCTGCATTCAATGGTTAAGGTAATATCATACTTATCAGATTATATTATACATAAATGCAGACACTGCTAAATTCTACTACTGTAGACACTGAGAAACACAAAACATAACCCCCCCTACTTAAAAAAAATACGTGTATTATATCAAGTGGTTCTCTAGAATTCAAATAATGTCGAGTGAAATTGTGGTTCAAGGAAAACCACAAACTCCTCATTCTGTTTATTATACTTCTAGTTTTATCCTCTATTGCCGTGTACAAATCATCCAGACATAGAATGTACCACGACTGCTGTCTCCTTATTTTGAGTGCTATTAGCTTTGAGACCCTGGGTTGCGGATGGAATAGTAGGCCAATTAGCAGAGTGGAGAGAGTACCAAGGACTCTGGTGTGTAATTTTATACCAATTTATTGAGCAGTGAGGGCCGGGCCCGGGCACTACTGCTCCACAGAGTAGCATTAACTTTGAACTGACTTCCGCCTCTACAACAAGTCAGTCTCAACACGGTAGCAAGAGGAGAGACAATTAGGTGTAGCTCAAGTGTGTGTGTGTGTGTGTGTCTGTGTGTGTGTGTGTAGTGTGTGTAGCTGTAGTAATAGCTGTTTCACATCACATGTCTTCAAATCGCTCATTCTACACATCCTTCAAAAAACACAGGGAGACTTCAGCAACATCTTCTCCCCAAGAGAAACTTAATACTTTGCTAGGCAGACAGTACTCCTCGCTCCCTCATGCCACTTTACAATAAGAGTTCACTATTCAAACACATACTGTGTGCTTCCTAAGAGGTATTATGCTTACACACTGGCCATCCAGGTACTTGCATGGTGCAGCTACCTTACAAGCAACGCTACCAGGCTCTCTTTATGTCTGTTTTCAGTACAAAGCAAAATTTTGCAGTCTACTGACACCTGAGGCAGCCAAATTTTCTAAAAGTCAACGTCTACTATCATGCAGGGCTGACAAAAAGCACAACATACGTTTACAATTGGTTCTTAAAACATCTGGGTATCCCCCCAATAAGCAGGGGAAAAGAGAGTATCCCTGCCTGTTTAGTTTTTTTTTTTGTTTGTTTGTTTGTTTTTTGCCACTAAGCCCACTTCTCCTTGTATATCTACAGGGAAATACAGCCTTGGTAGCAAATTATACTGTGCAGCTGGGGAAAGGTTGTCTACTTCATAAAGTATACATTATCCCCTTTCTTATAAGACATGGGACATGCATCAGAAAAAGAGGCATTTTCTTATAATAAAATGAATAGTAGTAGCAGTAGTAGTAGTAGCAGTAGCAGCAGATGTAATAATAGTAGTAGTAGTGGTAATGACAATAGTAGTTTTAAATTTTATTAAACATTTATTTATCTAGGTTTGTCCTGTGAGTTCAACGAAGCCTGACTGAGACAGGCATTTAACTGCCGAGCACAACATACAGTGAAAACATTTCATCATGAATACAGTGCATGTACCATATGTGTGTGACTGTCTCCCCACTCGCACCTCCAGGCTTCTGTGGTCCCTAATGCTCCCCCAGACACAATCTAACCCCGACCCCGTCAACTGCAGCCTGACCTCCCACTGTTAGATAATGTTATGGTGGAAGGACGCCGCAGTGTGACGGCTGCACCAGCAGCAGCCACGGGGGACACAAGCCTCCAAAAAGGCAGCTATGACAGCCTTGGCCTGTTTTTGCATTGGCCGAGCATCCTCTCCTCTCTTCTCTCCTCCGAACACGCCAACCCCCCCTCCCCCGCCTGCCTCCCATCTTTGCCTACCAGCATCCCAACCCACAGCAGGCACTAGCAACCCTCACACTCAGAAATGTCCACTCGCTTTCTCTCTCTTTCTCACTCTCGCAAATGAGATGATTTTCATTTTGCGCTCAATGTATTCCAGTGTCCTAGTTTATGTCTCTGACGCTCGTTGCGTTGCAGCTATGCCTGTGCTGCGGCGAAGGTTTGTAGTCACTGAAGGGGATGGGGAAAAAAAAAAATCGTGAGGAGTGTCAGTTATATTAATGAAGGTAAAGGGGGGTTGGACTTTTAAGCTGCAGGAGAGGAGGAATGGGAAGCCTTGGACACTACAAGGATTAGTCTATTCCCCGACCTTCAGTCATTGTACTCTATATTCCCATGTGCTTGATTGGTTGTCTTGTCCTTTTTCTCCAAAGAAGAACATCCATACAGAAACAGAGAGGACTAACTTAACAGAACAGCCCAAAAAACAGGGAAAAAAACAAAAAATAAATAAATAAATTCTATTTCCCCCCCTTAAACTCCCCTGTTTTTTTCTCTACTGTGCACCACAGGAGCTCTTTAATATGCAGGTGGTGGTTGATGAGGAGGAAAACAAGAGCCTTATTTTCCCAAAGCAATCTCTTTTCCTATGGCCTATCACCATTCCCAGTTTTCAGGTGTTAATTACTGGCTTATTAGACTGTCAACTGAGAGAGAAAGAGAGAGAGAAAGAGAGAGACAGAGAGAGGGAGGGAGGGAGTGTGACAAACTAGGACACAGGAATACACCGGGCACAAAATAAAAAGAGAGGGGAGAGAGAGAGAGAGAGAGAGAGAGAGAGAGAGAGAGAGAGAGAGAGAGAGAGAGAGAGAGAATACATTTGTGACCATGAATGTTAATGCATGGGAGCACGAGAGCAAGAAAGAGAGAGCGAGAGAAACAGAAAGCAGGAGAGAGAGAGAGAGAGAGAGAGAGAGAGAGAGAGAGAGAGAGAGAGAGAGAGAGAGAGAGAGAGAGAGAGAGAGAGAGAGAGAGCAGACATTTATGACGGTGAATATTGTGCATGGGGCGGGTTGGGATGCGTGTGGAGGGATGACAGAGGGGATGGGGAGGGGAGGGGAGGGGTGTAAATTGGTATTTAACTTCACAAAAGGAGGATTCTGGCTGAGTCAGAGCATTTTTCCTCCCACTCCTGCCCATCACAACTATCACCCAGCAGCAAGAGGGAGGGAGGGAGGGAGGGAGGGAGGGAGTGAGGGAGAGATTAGAGAGAGCTACTATTATAGCAGCAGAGTTGCACCACGGCTAATGGATTGTTTCACTGCTTCTTAACCTTTTTCTTCTTCAGCAAAGATGGAGTCATCCATGCTGTGACGGATGAAAAAGCTGCAACATATTATTACTATGATTAAATTACTGTTTTCATTTTCAGCATAAAGTCATGGATAGTCTACTGAACACACCAGTATTTTTGTTTGTTTGTGTTTGTGAAGACAATTTAGCAGCTTAATGCAGGTTAAGCGTATGTTTAGGTTTTTGTCCTTTTTGTGTCCTTTGTTTTCTTTAATTATTTCATTTGATTTCATTTATTTATTTTTTGTTTTGTTATGTCCCGGTTTTTTTTTGTTTTTTTTCTGTATATGTTGTGTCTCTCGATTGCTTTATAAGAGAAACAAAAAACATTTTGGGAACAGGAAAGATGAAATGAAGAACTAATGTTACCACAAGCTATGTACTTATTCTTTCAAGATTCCAATAAAAGAATTGATCACCAAAAAAAAAACAAAAAAAAAAACTTAAAGTAGACTATATCTTCTTGTGCATACTATTAAAATATACAGCCTGTATATGATTGGCTGTTGAGGTGTAAAATTAAAGGAAATCAAAGGAATATAATTGTTGAAAAAGACAGTGTGTCGTTTTCAACAAATATTCTCCTTTATCAACTTAACTGTTTTGAAACATTAAGATTGGTAGCAGTTTCACCTCAATGTGAATTTAGTGTGGGAATGATGCAAAGCCAGCCCTGCTGTATACTAAATATACACAGTGTGCTAAAACATTAGCATGCACCATAGAGAACTATAGAGATATTGGACACAAGCTGAAACTGACCCCAAACAACAATAAGTTGATGTTTGAGCATTTTTAAAAAGGTCTGTGCATTCTGTCTATCCAGATCTCATGTATTTCAGTTTTGTATCATTGTGAATTGTTTTGAGAATCCAGAGAATCCTCTGGTACTAATCGAGGCAAACTATAAATTGTAAAAAGCGAATAATTTCACACATTATGCTTGCGTTTTCACGGTTGTTTCATTTGATCAGGGATGTATTGCCTCAGTAACAATAAAAAACCTATTGACATTTTGGGTTTATTGCTTTTTGTCTCTCTCCAACTTTTCTTGATTAAAGCAGGCAGCCGGTGACAAGCCTCCTTGTCTCACCGGCATCATTTTCTCTAGGAATTCGATAACACTTTCCCCTTAATTTGCTTTGGATTTCTGCTATTGAACCCATGTGTGTCGTACTCATTACCGCAACGCCACTGGGGGATTTCACAAACCTCCTGACACAGAGACAATATTGCCACATGCCTGTCCCGTCTCTCTTCAAGTGGATTTCCTCAAAGGAATAGCTTTTCCGTTTGGCATTACAACGATAACACAACACAGCTTTGATGGAACCCGAGTCCTGGATTCATCAAGCCCAACACACATATACCAGAAAGAAAGAAAGAAAGAAAGAAAGGAAGAAAGAAAGAAAGAAAGAACCACTGACTGATGATTGCATTACAAAAATGTACATTCCAAGGGCAAAATCGTGTCGGTGCCTGATGTGCTGCTTCTTGATCTTGGGTTAGTTTGTTGCAGTTGTGGTTGAATTTCTCTTGTTGTATGTGAGGGTGTGTGTGTGTGTGTGTGTGTGTGTGTGTGTGTGTACATGAAGGTTAAAGGGATGGTCAACCCAGTTAAAAATGTTAATTTCAATTTTCTTATTTAATATCATATCATATCAGTAAACACTAGTAAAGACTAAACAAGACTAGTATCACTCTTGCATGCTATGTTCATCATCCACCAAGATTTGAGTGTTCCTAGCATTCAATCACTATAATAAAATGGGGCTTTGGTATTGGGTATTGCATTTTCTATAGTGATACAACTCAAGAGAGCTGCCTGGGCGTTTTCTCTGCACTTTGGTCGAGGGAGCTTCACTATAGACTGGAGAGAGAGAGCGGCGTGTTGAGGTCGTGTTCTGATTGGATTTCCCCACTCTTACGTGTGAAAGTAGTTTTTAATCCCGCCTCAGCAAAATGGCTCAGATTCTTGTTTTTTTTTTACACCCAGCAATGACTAAAAATAAAATTTTAATGAGAAATTGCATATTTTAGTTGGCTATCCCTTTAAATTATGGTCTAGGTCCCCATATGCAGCACTGAGAGGCCAAAGAGAAGAGAACAACGATGCACTCTACTATGCTATAAGGGGAATCCTCTGGTATGCAAGAGAGTGACTGCGTACATGTGTGTGTGCGTTTGTATGTAGGTGCGCATGGGTGTGTATGTCACCCCCTCGCTCTCTCCCTTGCCTGGCCACTTCCTTTCACCCACAATGCCTCCAGATTCGCCCCATCAAAGAATCATCTGCAAACTGTGGAGCTCCATAATCGGGAAAGGGCCACTGATGTGTCCCGGGGCTTTCTCGACTCAAACTGAATCACACAGGCCGGCGCACACAGACAACAGGGCCGCACGCCACAGCTTCTAGAAGGTCACTCCAAGAATAGCTTTCAATACAAAAAAACAGACAGAAGGGCGCACACTGAAATGTGCATGCGAGCAAATGGACGTATACAAACGTTCATGCATTCATGCATGCACACAGGCGGGCACTGAAGCACTCTTAGACACTTCTAAACACACACATGCATGCACACATGCACACATGCACCATGCGTGCACACAGGCTCACAGCAGAGCATGCTTAAATAAATAAAGACACACACATGCACGCGCTCGCACACACACACAAGGATAGCAAATTAACCATCCGATGTTCTGCTTAAACCATTCCATGATTCACTGCAGAGAGAAGGGGGGAGAGTGGCAGATCAAGACAGAAAGACAGCAAATGGCATTGATTCCCTTTACGCTTGGGAGGAACGCCTCTTGCCCTTCTAAATGATGCTTTTTCAACTCATTTATTCCGTTAATGTGCTTGGAAGACAGGCAATGCCAGCAGAGAGATCCCTGGAATAGTATTTGATGGCTAATGTAAATACACCCCACTAGCTACATTTGCAAAGGTATAAATAGATGTGGACAAAAACAGTAATTGCCCATTTCTTTATAAAACAAACCACCCATTGACCTTGCTTCTCCTGTCACACTATCTTTCCCTTTACCTCCTCTCTGTTTATCGTACACTTGCATTTATAATGTATTTCTGCATCTTAAATTCTTTCATCTGTATCTCTCTCTTTTTTTGCTTGACCCATCTGTTAGTGTAGCTTCCCAGCAGAATAGGCAATAATTGTCATGTCCTGCATAACTCTATATTTTGTGCTGGACTTCTATTTGGGTAAATAAAGAGCCTCCCAAGTAAATTTTGCTTTTAGATTGATTGTCTGTGTTATATCGCACTAAGTTGGCATTTAAACCTGGCGTTTGTTGCTGATGTCATTTATAAAAATAAATGATTTAACAATGTCAAGCACTAAAAGCATGTTAGTGAAGTACGACGACAGTAAGTCATTGCATCTATAGTACATCACATGGGATTATTTACAGGGTCACACTGTATTTCAGATACTGTCTGTGCTGAAACAGAACCTAGATGAGGCAGCAAGCCATTTGTAATTTGCTGTATGTTACATTAGCTTCACAAAAGTAGTGATAATCAATTAGGAGTATATAGAATAGTCAGATAATGTTAGATATGTCAGATAATGTCAGAAAAAGCTAGCCAATGCTAGCCTCATTAGCTTATAGTTACTAGGGTATAAGAGACTTAAGTGCCTGACCAAAGATCATATACTGAGCTTGTTAGAAAAAATGTGGACAAAAATGCATCCAACATATAGTCTACTTAGATATATCCACACATTTTGCACACAGCAACCCCCCACCCCCCTCACTTAACCAAAGTAAACTGCCAACATGTGGGAATCACTGTGTGAACAGTGATCAGAATGTTATTCACGTGTTTCAGCGTTAAAAGGAATTTCCAATTACGAGATCAATAAAGTTCTACTTCTATAACTCCTACTATTCTGTCCCAACGTCCTTACCTTCCTTACAGTTTCATTCCCTTCCCATGTCTCTTCTCTTTCTACCATTTGTCCACTGCTCCTCTTTCTCCCTCGCTCTCTTTTCTCTCTCTCTCTCTCTTCCTGTCTGCACTGTGATATTTCTGATCCTTCCTGATCTCCAGGCTGGCAGACGGGTTTGAGCACAGCTCCCTGCACCCAGCTTAACCTGGTCACTGAAGGGTTAACTTTGCAATAAAGTTAGCCGAGTACCTAGTGCCTCAAATGCCATGTCTTACAGCCAAATCCTCTGTATCTCTTTCATCTTCTCTCTCTCCATCTCTCTCTCTCTCTATCTCTCTCCGTTCTGTCCACCAGTGTCCTTCCAAGGCTCCTTACTTGTCATAAGCAGCAGGGAGCCAGAGGGAGATGGGTGTGTGTGTGTGTGTGTGTGTGTGTGTGTGTGTGTGTGTGTGTGTGCAGGTGTCCCTGTCTTTCCGTGTGTTTGTGTGTGTCTGAGCCTTTGTGTGTTTTTGTGGGACCGTATATATTTGTTTTCCCAGGTCTGTGTGCTGTCTGTGTGTGTGCATGTGCGTGGAAATGTGTGTGTGTGTGTGTGTGTGCCTGTGTGTCTAAGTCTGTGTGTGCTTGTAAATGCAGGTATAGGCTCCCAGGCACTACGGGCGGCTCTGATGTGAACTGACATGTTGCGAGACCAAGCCTTTGGACACTGGCTGAGGCAGAGACAAGGAAAGCCAAATAAAAACAGACATAGCCTGCGTAAAAACCTAAAATACAACTGCAGCAGAGCAGCAGATGGCACATCACCCCCCCAACCCCCTTTCATTTCAATATCTCTCAATCTTTCTTGTATCATGCATCACTATTCATCATCCCTTTTTATTAAAAAAGAAAAAAAAAAACTCTCAGAGAATACAAGTGCAGAATACATGAATGCATGAGAGTGGCGCCGTGACAAGTTGAGCCTGGGAGAGACTGGCTTGTCTCATGGAATGAGAGGGAATCTCTTCCTCTGGCTATTCACCACAGTCATCACTGTCTGCATCAGGCCAATGCACCTGCCTGCCTGTCTGCCTGCCTTACCGTTTCCATTTGTCCCTCTGTTGCCTTACCTGACCCACTCCAGCACAGTTTAAAGTAATAATCTGTGACATTTTCATATATATTATGTCCGTTTTGCTACTCTCTATTGTCGATTGATGTAATACAACAGTGATTTGTTGTTTTAAACACCCGGTCTCTGGTACGTCTTTCCAGGGAAAAAAAATCCACATTTCTGGAAGCAGCAACAGCAATTTGTTGAGAATAAATAGAAGAACTAGGTAGTTAGCATGAGCAGAAACTTCAGAAACCCAAACTTCATGAACAGAATGTCCAATTAATGAAATAAAAAAAAACCTCACAGTACTGGACGCACTGTTTGATTGCTCAGTGATCTCTGGGAATTATGCAGTGCAAAAACCCCATAGCAACAACCAAACCAAATCATGAAAACCAATCATGTCCCCATTATAAAAAATTTAAAAAAATGAGGATCTCGCAGATTAGCACTTTAGAGAGTTAATTAAACATACTAATAAAAGAGTGCTGGAGCTCCTTTATATTAACTTTTGGCTGTAATGGCTGCTCTTTTCTAAAATGCAAAGTCATGTACGCTGTACTCACTGAGCAAACACTGTGAACACATCCGACTAAAATAGAACTCGATAAGTAAATTTAAAAGATTGTAATTAATCTTTTGACTTGCCCCCCCCCCCCCCCAACAAGGAGGTCAAAGCGTAGGATCGGCTACAGAGCAGCGTCCCCGGAGCTGGCAGCGAGTCAGTGTCTTGCTCAAGGACAATTCAGCAGGGCAGATGCTCGCCGACATGAGGGCTCGACCCCGGGTTTTCCGGTTGAAGGACGGTCTCTCTGTTCACTACGCCGGCCTGCTGGCCTGAGAGCACAGACAGTCCGCCACTAGCAGAAACCTTTCAGTCGAGATTACTAAAATTATTAACAAGTAACAAGTTTGTGTGTATGACAGAGTGTAAATTACGGCCATAATTTATACTCTTTCATACACACAAACTTCATGGTGATGTGGATGGTGTGTGCATGCCTACACACACCATAATTCACACACACACACTCTCACACACTTTTCCACACACTCCCACACCCACCCACACGCTTTGTAGTTTAGTTTAGGTGTAGTGTGGAATATCTATAAATATTTAACTATTGCTATTGTAAAATTGTATGTTCTGTGTACTGTTTTTTCCTCTTTTCTGTTCTCCATCGAGAATAAAGTCAATCAATCAATTTAGTGTTAGTTTCAAAAGTCAGTGGTCACCAAAGTAAAAATGACACATCCTAATCGCTAGGATGATGATTAGAATCATCTTTTTTCCCCCTAGAATTAAAATGCACAACAACCGCTGATTGACAATGATACAGCATATTAACAAAAATACCTACATCCTCAGCTCACCTTTCCGGAGCATTACCTACCACCATTAGATATAGTTAACATGACTAGACGTTCATGAGGCTGCCCCCTCCCTCCTCCCCCCCTCCCATCTGATTATAATTGAGACAGATGTTGTGTTCATGAATCTTGAAGCAGGGCAGATAGCCGAACTGACGGTAAGATAACACAAGAGGTCTCCCAGCCGCAGTCAAGGTTCTCTAGTCTGACAAGAGAGCAGATGGTTGTTTATGTAAATAACAGACCAAAAAGACAAGAGAGAGTCTGAGAATGTTAGAAATCAGCTCATCCTCCCACATGCTTTTGCCTTCCATGCTTTCACTTTAAAAGCTCATGTTTTGATCAAAACAGAAAAAAATGAGGAGTGTGCAGTCTTTTTTTCAATTTGTAAAGGCATGCTTTGGTCATACGACTGCATGCTCATGGCTGTTGCCTCTCTCTCCCCCTCTCTGTGTTTGTATGTGTGTGTGTGTGTGTGTGTGTGTTAGCAAACAGCTGAGCTTCATGCTGCCGTGACACTCTCTTGAACTGTGGTGAATTACAGTACCTCTGTTGTGCTTAGTGACTTCAGTTAGTATTACCGTGGGGAGATGTGGCTAGCTCGTGTATGTGTGTGTGTGTGTATTTGTGTGTGCATGTGTGTTTCTGTGTGTGTGTGTGTGTGTGTGTGTGTGTGAACATAAAGACTAAACAGCTGTCGAAGCAGCCGTGCATGGCGGAGAGATAGAGCTTTGGTTTGTTAGCTGCCATTGAAAACAAACCGAGCATTTTGCTCTGTCAGGAATCTGATTCAAGCAGGAAAAAAACAAAAAAACAACACTGACAAAATGGCTAATTGTGGCCCAACGTGGAAAAAAAACAAGCACATTGTGAGAGATAGCCTCTTCACTCAGAGCTTTAAATTATATATCACATAATCCTAAAAATATTTTGTAATGGATAATTTCTTTTAATAAGTGACTTTGTTTGAATTACTAAAAAGTACATTGACATCAAACTTTTGCAGATATAAAATGGGTCTCCTGTAAATGCCAGCTGAGCCTGGGTTCATGGCATTTCAATGTTGTTTTCCACCATTGTACAGCAGTGGATTACCTAACAGATAATAGCTATATTACACTGTCAGCAAACACTCCAGATACAATAACACCTCCAGGTTAACTCTTTATTCTAACAGATCATTGTTCAGTATATATAGTTCCACCACCGCCAACTACTGACATAAAATATCCACCTCTAAAGTGGCCCTCACACACACACACACACACACACACATACTCACACACACACACACACACACACACACCCACATGAGCTTGACTGACACTCTGCGGTTGTTTCATTTTCTTGTTTCGGGGCCAATCAGATTCCATCCATCGCTTCTGTCTGTCTAAGTCAAGTTCAAGTAAAGAGTTGATTTCCACTGAACACTATAAATCCATTTTTGAAAAACAGCAACAACAGCAACAAAACATCTTATGTGAAGTTCACCATTCAATATATCTAAAATATAGAGGATCCAGTCTGCAAAAGTGTCATCAATTTGTCATTCAAGGACTTAAATTTCCTAGTATATTTAAAAAAAGTACCAAGATCTGTTTACATTTTATGCAATCAATCAGGAAAGAGTAGGCGGTACTTGTCAAATGATGGATATCTCATTTCCTAAACAAACTTGGTATTTTTCAACAGATAGCATTGGTTTATGCTTTTGGCTTTTAGGTTTGTATAGACAAAGTTGATGAAGCATAAATTTCTATCAGAATTTTATCTATTTTGACAGAAAGAAAATACAAACTGGCTGATTTTTTTTTGGGACCAGACAGGTACATCACAGAATTGTCAAAGTCAATTTAGCCCATATAATTGAAGAAGCAATCTTCAAGTTTGTTTAGGGAAGAGGGAGATGGTGAGAACTTGGATTAGACTGTCATTCAGTTGCCTTGTTGTATGATTTAACTTCAAAGAATAACAACAAAAAGCAGAAAGCGGAAAGCGTCATGCACAGTGTTTGGTTAGTCGCAGGTTCAGCAGATGAGTTAAGACTGTAAATGAGTTATGAATGTAAGGAGAGGTGAGAGATTAGCCGTGGACATCAAAGTTTCTAATTCTAACAAGCCAAATAACAGCCACACTACATCCACTTTCTGTCTGTTTTGTGATCGATGAATCTGGCCGCTCAACACTCAACCAGCTTAAACTATAATGACCTTAAAAAAAGTAATACTAAAGACATTATAGCACAGTTCCTTCTCGCTCTTTTAGAGAGGATTAGAATCCAAAACTGTTGATGACAGGGCGTATTTTTCTTTTTCTGTTCAATACTTTTTAATAATATGCATTTGTGTTATCTGTTTCTCACAAGACAAACAAGGCTCTTATTGTGAAAGGGAAGAAGTCTACAGTTTACTAATAACTAGACATACTGACCTGCAGATGATAGCAAGAATAATGACCCCACTACCACATGTCTGATACAATTACCTCTACATTGTATAGCCTCCCAGCCTATGTCCTAAATGGATGGAGTATAGCCAAGAAAGATCCATTCCCCTTGATCAATACTCACTTAAGGGAATAGCCTAAATAAATTGAATATCTCGTAAAAAAAAAAACAGAATTTACAATCACTGTCACAGGAAGCTAAAAAGGAGAAGATTGCACCATTTATGATGGTGATAATAGGCATACATATGATAGTCTTTTTCTTTTAATCATTTCTCATTCAGCAGCATGCCAGCACATGTTTCTGAGTGATTAAACAGTAGGATTTATGAGGAAGTCTTTGATTCTACAGACATTATTTTAGCTTTTCAGTCAGTTCCTCAGGCAGATGCAGTTAATCTAATGAGATAGATTTCATTTTTGCCAAAGGTAACATTCTCCGGCAGGCTCTTTGCTTCACACCACAGACAAGCCCCAGATTGCATAAAGACTCCATACATTTACATATGATTGTATTGCACAACAATACATACATTACTTACCAACCTCATATGAATATAAACATAAACAAACAAGCATATGCATGCAACACACACTTTTAGCCATTCTCTAAGACATGAACACTGTCTACAGAAAGCAGCTGTTCTCCCTCAAGCAAAGCCATATTCCTGCATTATTTTCTAATGGAATACAGCCAATACACAATAAAAAATTCTGTATGAATAATGTTCATATTCCCTCTGCTCTCTCTGTTATTTAATGGGCACCACATACTCTAAATTCATGCACTCTTGTTAGAGCACACGACAAAGGACAATTGTCTAGAGGATGGCAGATTAATGTAAAGTAGAGTTGGAAAAAAATGAAAAGGTTTCATTCCAAAATGCTAATATCCATTTTGGAAAACTTTTGCAACCTGAAATTTATCAGTCAATATTTTAAAAACAGAAATGATTTTTACCTGAACAACCATTTTGTAAGTAAAGATATCACAGTGTCTCATAACTTTAATAGCTAAGCTATAATGTACTGTACTTTTACACCAGCAATCATTCTGTAAGAGTGGGTGTCTGTTTTTTTTCAAAACTGTGAATATCTGCAACTCTTGAAACAGAGTTGGGTAGAAAAAAGCAGACATATACAGTAGAATAGGATGGAAATGGAACAGAAAATGGAAATAGTTGCAAATCATTTTTAGTGTTTGTTTCAACCTACTAGTTAGAGTGGCCTTCAGATTGGTGGGGTTTACCACATTAGGACAATTCAGATAGATAGATAATGTATATGCCGTGTAATAAAAATATACTAAACTGACTTTTAAATATTTTATTGTCCTGTGATTTTTGGTGGAAAAGAGCGAGTGTGTCCAGTCGGCTTTCTTTAGATAAACAGTACAAATCAGTAAAAATAAATAAAACTAAAAAAGGGCAAAAATGACATTACAAAATACTATTTTGAGTGGATGGAGTTCTTACCTGAGACGGTCCTGACGATCTCAGAAGTGTTCCTCAGGCCGACGAAGGAGAACTGGTAGAGCCTCCAGGAGCGAATGTCCCCAACCTCCACTGAGCTCCTCTTCCACTTGTACACTATCTCCTCCCTGGGGTAACCATCTGGACGGGAGAGAGGGGAGTTAGCAAGACTTAGAGCTGAGTAGATACTAACAGAGAAGAAGAGAAGACAAGACAAGACAAGAGAAGAGAGGAGAAGAGAAGAGAAGAGGAGAGGAGAAGAGAGGAGAGAAGAGAAGAGAAGAGAAGAGGAGAGAAGAGAAGGGACGGGAAGGGAAGATAGGAATTGTGATGTAAAGAATGACACGTTCATTTTTCATATGCTCTTTAATTTGTATTGTCTGTCCTATTATCCCTTTCAACACAGATGGGCAGTATTAACACTGCATGTTTCTGCATTATTTACTTGTCTTTTGTGATCTGTATTCAGCATTCATGAAAAAATCTAATAAGTAATGCATTTTGTATCAAGATACTCTTGAGATTTGTATTTGTAACACTGAAATACCTTCTGGCAAAGATGAAAATTTTAATGAAGAAAAATGTAATTACAAAGTCTATTTCTGCCATGTAAAGGTTACTTGAGTGGCTGAGTGCTGTGATATTACATTGATCAGAACAAGAGAAAATCAACTGACTGATCCCACTGGTACGTTTCAGTCTTCCAGAGGGACCGGTGCATGAAGATCAGGTTAGTTAACCAAAGACACTGGAAGGACAGATGGCACAGAGTGCTGTCTTCCAGGGAAACCTGCTCTGCAGCCAGTATCATCACATTCACTTTGGTGGAAGACCCATGTCCTATGTGAATAAAGACTATCTGCATGGCAATAATTAAGTTGGAATAAAACCATTCCCGAGATAAATTTATTAAAATGTCTTCTGCAGTCCAAAAATAAGATAAAAACTCCAGTTTTATTTGGTTTCACCATTCACCATTGCTGATAATATGCCCCCTTAGATGTGCCTGCTGCTTTACAATATGACACAATAAGACATAATATAATGTGATGCAACACGATAGAATATGAAACAATACCGTTCAACTTTATTTGTCTCCTGTGACAGTTCATTTCAGAGCAATCCAATGATGAACACTGCCGTACTCACAAATGTCAAACAAAGCAGGTTCCACATCAAACTATAGTGTAGCTTGCAAATAAACAGTTTCATTAAAGTATCATTACACTGCAGACTCCAGCAAGCCATGTTGACAACATATCTTGCCCATCTGTGGAGAAAAAGCTACTTTTCTGACACATTGACGATTTAAAAGCAAATGTAACAAAATTGCTCCATGACTTGCTATAAGTTGGATTTGAATTCGATTACCTCATGAGTATTCCAGTAAAAACCGCAATGGGAATCTCTCTGTTCAGGTCTGCTTCACTGAGAAGGGCAGAAGTATTATCATAATCAAATATGATTTTCTATTATTGAACTTCTCTTTGGTTGTCAGATTAAAAGAATAGATGGCAAAAACAAACGAACAAACAAAAAATCACTGTGCATGACTTCCTGTGGTACACAATTAAGCTTCTCTCCAACTCTCTGATAGCAAATTAAATGAATGCGCTGGATAAAATAAATGCACCCCGGTACTGGCACTACATTTTGACTATATGTTAATGATCTCCAGCTAACTCTCTTTAGTTTTCAGTCTAGTGGGCAGGACACCAAAGGGATGAACTGTGTGCAGGATGGGCGGGAGGGGTCGAACATTCCTCAGCGCAAACTTTAATGGGCTTTATAATTAAAGTGCTCTCAGACATCCAGTAATGCCGGACCTCAGAGGAACATGGGATGGAAGGCTTTGCCCATTTCCCACATTACGGCCAGCCAGCCAGCCAGTCTGCCCCTCCACTGGCAATGCATCCAGGGTATATTATTGATTCAGCGTCCTTTTGGGAAGTTAGAAGAACAATGATCTTGGAGATGAATATCAAACTTAGACTTTGTTGAACTAATTGTAACCAATTCTGAATGGCTGCTGCAATCAAGAAATAAAAATGAGTATGCATTTTTGCAGAACCTGACATGATATACTGTATTGTTTGGGAAATATATGGGGAAGATATGGGCTACCGATGAAGAGAAGTCAACTATAAATTATTCTTTTCACTGCTGATTGAATGCACTGATCTAAATTCTGGGGAGAGTTAAAACTGAGGAGAGTTACAACCACTGCAAGAGAGGTTGCATTAGAAAATGTACCATGCTTCACGGCTGTAACAGGCACACTTTGTGGCACGTGCTGAGAAAATATGCCGCGTGATGAATCGCTGCTCACTGCTCTGCCTGCTGCTTCTATGAGATGGAGCCCATGAACATCAACCGATTTTCGGAGTGCCGAAAACATCCACGGCTTTCATCAAATTTAAATGCATGCTTCTGTTCCGTTTTTAGGCCTACAACCCCCCCCGTTCCTCTTTCTTGTTGCTCTGCAGCTATTTAGGAAGCATTCTCTCTGGAGAATATCCCATGGTGCATCTCTCTGTAGCTCCATAACAGACTCATTAGCATAACTTACCCCCATCCGCTCCTCACATGGAGGATTGGCTCAGTCGGACTTGTGTCATCCATTGAAACGTCTTCAGAACAATATTGATAAAATGTCGGCAAATCAATCACTCCTTTGGTTATTGAACCATTTCAGTTACATAATCCTCAATATGTCTGCCTGGCAATGTTAGACCTAATATGGAGTCCACTTACAGAATGCCAGTATGTTCTATGAATAAATGAATGAACAAAATATATGTGCTGACATTTATCATATTGTAATTATAACGCAATACATTTTACTTTTTTGAAATCCAAAGAATTCCTTAATTTGGCCTAGAATACACAGTCGTATTTTGCGCATAGTGCTTATAATGATGTCTTCATTGGGCTCATATGGTGCTTGTTCATGGCCACAGTGGGTGTCAGTGCCAAGGAAGGTGTGTGTGTATTTGTGTGTGTGTGTGTGTGTGTGTGTGTGATAGATGAGATAGAGCAAGAGAGGGAGGGGTGAGACAGTGGGGTTTCAGCATATGGCCAAACTTACAGCTTGAAAACTCCAGGGGACAGGAGTGCTCATCCATTGGGAAGTTGTTCAGTTTAAGCTGGCACTCGGCATCGATGGTCAACCTGCAGAGACACATTGTTTGCATCCACTGTATCAACTGCTATTATATAAAAAATCTAAATCTATAATATGCAAAACCTCAACAATAGAGAGTACATTTATTATACAATACAAAATATTATGTAATTCATGTCACCTGAGATGCAGTTTTACCATAAAAAAAAGAGTTTACTGTTACTTTTTTTACGAGTTTACATTTACTTTTGTTGGATGCATTGCCTAACTAAGAATACAACCCCTAACCTTATCAGTATTAACACCAGGCATTATTAATTAAAATTTCACACAACAGAATTTCTGTTTTCCGCAACAACACAGCAGTCTTCTCTTCACACTTCAGGGAGTTTTGAAGGCAAAGTCATTAAACTTCCCCTTAATGAGAGTATGACCTTAAATGACTTTACCCATCCATGCACTCACTATTGTCATGTATCATTTTCCTCTGAATCAGAGCGGCCGTGCTAATTGCCACTGGTTAAATTCTGAGTTCCTTAACAAATTAATGAAGTGGAGGGGTACTGTTCTGCGCAGGAGAACATCCATCACGGCTTGATTGAGTCGAGCAGAGTTCACTTTCTCTCCCATTATCATTGATGATACATTGTGGTGTCAGTGTAACATCCTACTGTATTTATGATGGCATACTAAACATGATAAACAGCGCAATTAATATTTTACACCTGTATATCCTACTGCATTACACACCTTCTCTCTGGGTGTTAAATTGGGGTGGGGTCTAATGGATAATCTAAAGTTTTCCATGGGTTTTACACTCACAAACTCAGAATATGGTCAGTTTGTTAGGTGGAAAGCTGACTTAACTAACCAAACATCTTACTTCTGGGGCAGTGAATGGGGGTGGATCCTCTAGTGCTACCAGCCAATCAGAGCAGTGGCTCTGTCTGGCTGCTAGAAACGGCCCCAAAAACACCCCAGCTCTTGAGGAGGGAGAGGGACACAACAGACTATACTAATAAAAATATTTATAAATTATTTTCTTTAAGACTTAACCTCCCTGTAAGAGTCAAACCAAGACAACCTGGAGACACCAAATTTGGATAATGTTGTTCTAGTGTTCAGTTGTCAGAAAATAGAAAACTGCCAGTCTGACTCTGTCACACAGACAAATCTCTGCCTGGTAATTAATGTCAAATTTAACAGGCTCAAATTTGAAATTGCCCACGGCCTGTTCAGAGTAATCAGTGAGATGAATCATTTATGTAGAGTAACTTGTTGGGTATTTCAGATGCCTTCTATGGCAGATTAGCAGGCACCTTAACGGCACCTAATGGCAATCCCAATACATAAAATAAAATAAACATTTAAAAATATATGTAATAAAATTTTAAAAAATCTGCTCAGATTGTGGAGACATGACAAGTTTTGAACTCTTTGTTGAACTTTTTTACTCTTTCTGGTAATATGGCTATGTATTTTCAACTATTGTCATTGTTCTGTTAGTTATTTATTTTATTGTTTTGGTCATTTGAGAATACTGAAATTCATTTTGTATACTATAGATTTTGAACTAATCTTAGTCATTGTGATGGCTGTCATGCCAACATCTGAAAGCTAGACCAAAATATCTCAAAATTTTGGTTTGGTTTGCTATAATTGTAACTATAGGCACTATCCTTCATCCTCAGGTTTAGGCATACTGGCATGAAGATAGGATGCAAAACGGCTGAGAATGGCTTGAACTTTTCAGTGCGATGAGATGGCACTGATAGAGTTGCATAATCCTGCCACCCAATTAAACAATCACACTGTGGGCTGCAGAATATTATACCACAGATGGTGTAATATTCTTCAACAGAAACCGGCATTATCTTGTCTTAGGCCTTCCTGACGTTTCACCTGAGAGTGTAGAGTATTCGCCCGTCATTCCAGATCCGGAGCATGCGATTGGGCGTGGTGATCCAGTGGGCGTCGGCTTTCTTGGAGTTTCGGAAAAAGGTGTCCGGGATCCAGATCTTCCCGACCATGTTGCTGTTGAGACGCAGGACCTTCATTGTGCTGTTGAACTTTAACCTTCTGTCGTACCAGGTCTGGGCGAAGAATATGTCGATGGTGTACTCCTGATGGCAGATAAAACACACAGTTTTGTGGGAATTGTTATGTAAAACTATACAGGGCCGAAGCACTTCTGGGTAAATGCTGAAGCTTATATAACGATGCTAGATAAAAGTGTCTGCTTATCAGAATATAAAAGCTGGCACACAGTATTGTTTGCGCCCAGTGTTGTCAGCGATGTATAAATTGTTATTGTGAGATGCAATGAGATCAAATCAAAACACAGGCTGCATGAGCTGAATTCAAATTCTGAATTGACCACTACACACTCTTCACAAGTGCTTTTTCTTTTCTGTTTAAAGTCCCCATGAAATGAACTCCCATTGCTTTTACTTCCTGGAAAACAGAGTATCTTTCATGGTGACCTCATGCTGCACCAGCAGGCGTAAATATAAATTTCTAACCAATAAAACCATCAGATTTTTTAACAATCCCGCCCCTCCGCACCCCATCAAATAAAACTGCCTTTCTCTCCCTGACTCATATTCCATTGGTTTAGACTTTTGAATGATCCTTCACTACATTATGTCCCGCCCTCATCACCCTGTAATCAAGGAAGTAAAGATGCCATTTCATGGGGTCTTCAAAGACATCAACCTGTGAATTAACCTAAACCACTCTGTTAGTCTTTTGGTGAATTTCAGCTTAGAGAGGCTGCCTGGCTATGGGATTCATTAGCCAAATTAAAGTTACAAGCGCCACAGTCCCTTAAAAACAAAAAAACAAACATCTCCAAAAGCACTCATCTGGTTTTCCGAAGGCTACTTAACTACTGCAATGGAACCGTAACGCCGGAACACATTTGCAGGCACTTTTCTCCTCAGACAAGATGGCCGTCTATTCAGGCCAGGAGATCCTTTTGTCCCTGCTAAAGAGCCCCGTTGAACGAGACCATCTTGACGCCCTCAACCTGAAAATTAAATGTTCAACGGGGCAATTAATAGTTCCTCTTGTTTGGCTGAAGTATTATCTAACCCCATAGCCCGCTGCCTTGGCAGTGCTTTGTCCTGACAAAACCTTCTGTCTCCCATTCAGTCCGCATGAGAGCCGTGCGGGAAACTACGTATGAAGGATGGCAACAGTCGCGGACAGAGAGGGAGAGCTGGGAGCAAGAGAGACATGTGGTCTAATGTGGGAGGGAAAGGAGAGGGAGAGGGTTGGTAGTGAGTGAGCGATAAAGCTAGAGAGAGAGAGAGAGAGAGAGAGAGAGAGAGAGAGAGAGAGAGAGAGCTATCAGCCTTTCTTATTTATTTTGTTATATTTATGGAATGGTTGAGCCCCGAGGTTCAAAGTGAAGTACAGGGAGGGAAAAAAATCTGGGGATTTGTGTGCGAGAGGGCATGGAGGCATTAACTTCCTGACAAAGCTTAGCCCAACAATAAAGCCCAAATCCATGCCAAATAGTCCTAAACGAGATTTGAAGAACAACATTTTCACCCAGTAACATTCCTGTTCTTTCAGCAGGCTTTTTCTTTTTTTTTTTACACTCTTTTTTTCATTAAGGACAGTTAGACAGTTCAAATCCAATGATGACGAGGGATCCGAAGCCTTAGGATCTTCATCTGGGCCACGCTGAGTGGGATAACCATCTTTTTTTTTTCTTTCACTTTTATTTATCCAAGCTCTTTCCCAGCATCGCCCTGCTTCAAATTCATACACTGACACCGATTTACAGCTAAGGGCTGCCCAGTACAACCATACTCTTCTATTGTTGGCCACAAAGCAACAATTTATGATATATTATTCCTCTGTGAGTCTTTGCTTCTTGAAACCTCATGCCCTTGTCATCTCTCTCTCTCTCTCTCTCCCTCTCTCGCTCTCTCTCAGTCTGTTTGTCTCTGTCCCTTCCCTTCCCCCTCTCTAACGCTCACACAAGTTGTAACATTGCCATATTTGATAGATTCCTAATGCATAATTAAGAATTCAAAATCGTGTTCATGCTTAGATGCACACCCCCACACCATCAGTCTATTCCAATATAATCCTCTCCTCCTCAGAGAATCTACCATCCTCGCCACATTTGTCATGTGATTTAGTGTGAACGCACTGGACCAACTACGCTGATTACATCTGAATGCGAACCAATCAATCACCCTTTCATGTGAGCGAACAACTATTGTCACACACACACACACATGCACGCACGCATGCACACAAAGACACACACACACGCACTCACTAGCGTGCGCACACACACACACACACTTTCTAACTGGTCACAGCAGTGCTTCTTTCCTGACTCCACTACGGCCGTAGTTATTGAGAGAGTGGGTGTTTTTAGCTAAGACTAACTCAAATGGCACCCTGCCACCATGTAGAGCAAACTGTTCTGCTGAATTACAATGGAATTGGGCTCCCAGCAGGGTTGTGAGGTAGAAAACAACGGCACACAACACTACACCGATGTGGTGACGGCAAGGATTTTTTCTGTCTGTCTCTCTCTCCTTCTTTCTCTCTCGCTAAGCTCGTTCCTTGCCGCCGCCACCCCCTATCCTGCCCTATTTTTACCATCGCTGCAGCTTAACTTCTATACTCTACTCTGTACTCTATTCTACAAATAGCATAGGGTTCATCTGTGTTTCCGTGCATTCACTACGCCTTTAAAACAACAGCACGCATGGGAGTCAAAGACACATGGAACAGGGTTTACTTGTTTGCCCTTGAGGTGGAGAAGGGGCTTAACTACCTTTCAGATTTTACTTTTTCCAGTTTGATATTGGTAATACTTCATATTGTTCATCATTTGCTTTTATTACTGGTGTTTAATTATTTTACAGACAAGGAGAACTTTAAAAAGTGAGCTTTTTTTTGTCAAAAGCAAAAAACGAAAACATTAACATTTATCACCACTAATGCTAACATCAGCTGGTTCTCCAATAAGACATGATATATTATTTTGACATTTTGACAACTAACTACTGATTATCTACTGTACTTAAAATTTGACAAATTCAAAGCTTCAGTCATTCACTCATTTAAAGAAAATAAATAAATAAAAAATGCCTCAACATAATGGAACCACCAGTTTAAATGCAACAACTCTACAATACTTGTCAGTAGGAGTAAATGTATCATGTGTATCATGTGACTACAAGGTTATTTTATCATTCTAACACGGCAACACTGGAATAAAAAACAAACCGTGAATTCACATATTACATCAAAGGAGATTTTATAGAAAACAACAGTGTGGTAGTTGACGTGTGGTAATCAATTTAGTGGAACCAACACACAATTCTTAATGTGTCACTCTAACTATAACACCAGAAGGAAAGGATCAAAAGCCTAAAAAAAAAAAGTCCTCTCCTGATACCACATCCAGAGAAAATCATAGTTTGGTACGTTTATTTAAACAAACCACAAAGAGCTTTTTCAGGTGATGCCTCAGACTGTATCCGATTGCAGTCTTGGCAAGTAAAAAACGAGAACATCTCAAGTCCCGCTAATGCATGCATCCATTTGCAAATATATTGCTCCGAGGTCTGACCTAGCCAGTATATTGTGCAACGCAACTACTGCCCAGTAACTGTTAATCAGCATTACTAATGCAAGGGGGGGAGGGAGGTTGCTCTAAGCAGGGTATGACTCAGCGATCACATGCACTAAATGGACCACCTTTACCCACTGTGCTGCAAAGGCCAGCACAGTTGTAAGCCGCTGATTGACACCTGTACTGCAATGCTACACTACAAGGGCAGTAGGGCAGCACAGTGATTAGGGAGACCGGCCAATCCGCCGTGACAGCAAGCATCCGCCTGCTGAGGTGTCCATGAGCAACACACTGAAATCCCACCAAGAGGCAAAAGGCAAGAAAATAGACAACTTTCTCCTTCAGTGATACATAGAGCAACATAACATAATAACATTAATAATACATGAACATCATATTGTAGTATTACTCACCATGTTGATAGCATTTACTGGACCGATACTGTTGACAAACATGTCTGTGTGGATCACTGTTGGTTTGACTGCAAAGAAGAACAGGGAAATCAATTTTAGAGATGAGCGATATGCATTTATACATTTTATTTTTTTATAGTGGTGCCTATATCAAATATTAGTCATCATCATAAACATCACTATTAACAATGAAGAAGAGGAAGAAGAAGAGGAAGAAGAAGAAAAAGGAGAAGAAGAAGAAGAAAAAGAAGAAGAAGAAGAAGAAAGACATGCATGATGTTTTTTAAGTATCATGTATAACAAAAGGCCCTTGAGCTGCCTAATGTCCCGCCATAATCACTGTGATATATTAAAACATAACGAATTATGCTAATGAGGTAATTAATTAAGCAAATTAATGCATTTATTAGCAAATAATTCTATGTCAGCATACGTGTCTTCATATAGCACATAGGCGGTATCAGTATGAACTCCGGATCTTAAAGCATTAAGGGGTTATAGAAGTTTCAAGAAAATCCGTTTTTCCTCATTATTATGCAAAATGATGCAGCATGGTGGGTGCTCCAAAATCTAATCAGATCATCTAAGTTTCTATCATGTGTTGTTCTGAAGTTATTTTGTTCACAAGAATGTGTCGGCACACAGACGCCACCATGACGACATAATGTCCCACATACTAGAAGAAGAAGAAGAAGAAGAAGAAGAATCCTAACAAAAACAACAGGGTCCCAGCACCTGCAGTGCTTGGACCCCTAATAATAATAATCATAAAAACACTGTGACAGCAGCCTTGGTGATTAACTGGTTCAAGAAATCTTGTAGTGTGTGTCAACCCTAAGAGGAAAAATGACTGGGGAAGGGGTTGTGACTTTGCACTTCAAGTTAATGACATTCAACTCACTCCACTCAACCATATAATTTACCTTAATCAGATTATCCCACTTTACATTTACCGCACTGTATTGAATTTTCAGGGCTTCGTCTGGTCTAAGATACATCACATAGTGCCAGTGAAATAGAAAATCAGGCTCCATTTTCCCCTCGTCTGTGTGGAGAAGACATCAGAGCCTCGTCCTAAACAAGCTTCCTGCCAGTGTCAGAGAACCACACACTTTCTCTGTATTTATGGCCAAACTCCAGACCCATTTACCAGAATGCCTTTGTGCCCTCTGTAACATCCCATTCATCCCTTTCCCTTTCTTTCTTTCCCTGCTTAAGGTCTTTGAGCTCCTCTTGATAGTCTATCATTTACTCTCTTTTCCAGACTGCCCTGCTGTCGGCCCAGTGCTCACACACAGGCACACGCACTTTGTTGCCAAAAGTGCCTCATAAATATATCGACTTGACTTGACTTAAGGAAAGATGAAATTTTTTAGCCCCAACGGAGAAAAGAGTAAAAGAGGGCAATAATAAATAAATGCCAAAAGACAAAAAGAGAATATAACATTTGAGCAGCAGACTCTTGGGAAAATAGTCTTAAATCTCAGTTTTTTAAAAATTATTAAAATTTATTGAGTAAATGACTCTTCAAGAACTCAAACTCGTTGAATATCAAAGTGTAGGCAAACTAGTGCACACAGTGTGGAGAGACAAGTTGTGTTGTGTGTGTGTATCTATGTCAATGCATGTATCTACACTACCAGTCAAAAGTTTAGACACACCACATTTTTCTTTATTTTTACTATTTTCCACATTTTAGTAAAGACATCAAAACTATGAAATGACACAAATGGAATTATGCAGTGACCAAAAAAGTGTTAAACAAATCAAAACTATCTTATATTTTAGATTCTTTAAAGTAGCCGCCCTTTGCCTTGATGGAAAGGCAAAGGCTTTGAAAAGAAATTCATACATAGGCATCAACTTCACTATTTATATTTGTCTAGGAAACAAATTTCAAGCATTTAAGCATAAGCCTTTCGATCAAAATGGCTTTAAGGTAAAGAAAAATATAGTCCATTCAATCAGGTGTGTCCAAACTTTTGACTGGTAGTGTATATGCGTGTCTGTTTGCATGTGTGTTTTTGTATATATGTGTGAGTGAGTCTCTGTATATCTACATTCATCCATATCTGTGCGTGACAACTCTCTATGTCTACTCCCTACACTGGTTTAGTGCTATGGAGCGAGATGGCAGGGTGGATGTCAGACAAAGTATGGCTGAGGAAAGTGGACAGCTTGGTGTCAAAGGGACATCTATGCTCTGTCACTTCCTCTGGGTCGGCCTGGATCAACTTCTACACGTCGCCATCTAATGTGTATGTTTATGGATGACTGGACAGTATGTCTGAGAGGAGGGACGAGTTAAGACTCAACCAGCTTGATAGCTCGATGTGTGGGAGCTATGTGGGTGCCGGGCCGGGGTATAGAGAGAGAGAGAGAGAGAGATGTGGGTGTCAGGGTATAGAGAGAGAAAATACAGTAAGAGAGCGAGGGGGAGACTGAAAAATAGAAAGAGACTGAAAGATACAGAGTGAGTGAGTGAGAGAGAGAGAGAGAGAGAGAGAGAGAGAGAGAAGGGGGTTTACATCCATTTTTCATGTCATTCGGAGACACACATGAATGCGCATACAAATGTACATTGCCCACATACACACATGCAAACACACATGCACCTATAACACACACACACACACACACACACAAATAAGAATGATAGTCAAAATGGCTTACACTTGATACTCACACAATAAAGTTCTCACAATAAAAAGTGGGGCTTTTTGCCAGATATATCAGCGAGTGGCTATGAATACTTATGCACATTTACCGCACTGGCATCAGTAACTCCTGTAGGCTGGACTTCAAAATATGATACGGGAAATGCGTGACTGTGGACTGCATTATCAGCAAAATCACTTTTAGAGTCATTGGCATGGCATCACCAATAAAAAAAATATATAAATAAAAACAGATTTTAGTTTTCATATTTCATATGGCCAACTGCAAACTTGATGTCTTTAATAAATGCACTTAAAGGTGCCAAGTAAACATGGTGACGAGATGCCAGCGAACATAGTGTGACTGTGCTGAAATTTCCTATGGGGCTTATTACTTTTTAGGACACAATTATGCATGCCACAACTCCCATTATGGGCATACTGGGATACTGAATCTGACCAAATGAATCACCATACATTACCTCATCATTGTGGAGCTGTTCATTCCAATTGACTATACAGTAATGTTATGTACATGTCCATTTTTGCCCATGTTTGTGAATGCTATGAAATAATTTCTTTACTGCAAGACAATGACCTTGAAGTATACTGTATGCCATGTTTCTTATCATAAATCAAAAGAAGGATTTTTCTAAATCTCTCTCTCTCTCTCTCTCCATCCCTCTCTCCCTCTCTCTCTCTCTCATTTGCTCCATCTTTATACATAGACTGCAGGGGCATTAAAATTGAATGAGCCTCACAATGGACTTCAAAGGAGAAAACTGTGGCACAATCTGCAATGAATCCAAATCCCCAGTATTTCAGCGCTCCGAGGAGGAGGAGGAGGAGGAGAACAACTTCGCCTTTGCCTTGGCATGGTTGTTTGGTTGGTTGGTCGGTTGGTTGGTTGGTAGCGCCGATGACAGTACAGCCAGCTAATTATAACCACTCTGTAGCTGTGTAACTTGGCAGCTGCTGGAAGACCGACGCTGAGAGAGCAAGATCATAGCACGTTTGAAGATGATGGTTAAGACGGTGGCAGTCGGCAGCCGAGCTATGCGGTGGCTCTCAGGGTTGAAGCTGCACTTCAAACCAGATCTGAGCTGATGTTCATTTTATAGTACAAGCCCACTTCTAAAGTCTCAAGTATAAGATGCAGTCTTTTTACAGTCCTATATAGTGCATAATTTGCCATTGAAATTTGCCACGCTATACGCAGCATTGTATATGGAAATAAATGACGTTATATATATATCCGTTACACTTAGCTGCTTTTATGTTGTGCTGTCATTTCAGTCAATTCATAAGTCATGCTTAAAGCTTGAAAATGTATAACTTCAGAAATCATGTAACGTGATGTCAGTAAACTGCACACAGTACGCTCATGTGCAGCATGCTCATTCCTCTGGCATCGCTTTATACCAACGGATACCAAAGGGAGGAGAGAGTCAAAATATCCAAAGTTGGTGAGTCCAGCTTTCTCTGGATGGAGCGCTCGCTCTCTTGTTGCTGTTTAGGAGACCAGTTTATATTTCGCTTTTAAGTTTCGATTCGTTACTTCCTGTGGGCGGAGAAGTGAACATACCCGACATCAGAATTTAATTTGGGCAGATCTGAATGAATCTACAGGGTTTTGATTAGTGGGGATGGGACGCTCTTCTCTGTTGCAGCCCCATTTTGTGATTTAGGCTGATAAGACATAAAAATCTTGCCGAGTGCAGTGTTAATACAGTGGTAGCCTGTGTAGAAATCCCCCAACCCTGCATGTACATCCATCCTGCACGAGCACTACAGGACAGACAATTCCTCTTCGGGGGGAACAACGACGCAGCGCTAAATGCAGCAAGCATGTAAAGAGTGTCGACTGATGAGTACGTCTGTATCAATCCTGCAGTTTGTGTGTGACAGATCTTGACGTAAACAGTTTTCCCAGAAACACTGACCCATGAATCAAGCATTCAAGGGTATCGAATTTCTCCCTTTTCTCCTCTTGTGCTTGACAAGCTTGAGGATATATGCACTTCTGCAGACATGGAGCCCTGCCCAGCTGCCTGTCAAAGTGAAGGGAGAAAGCTACTCCTCTACTCCTCATACTGACAAGGCTCAAAGGACCATGATGGACAACTAGCCTGACCACACTCCACACACACAGCACATGTGCATACACACATGCATACACACAAATATAAACATAGGTATACATATGCAGATGGGCGTGCCCGTCCATATACAAACAAACACAAACACACAATTACAGTATATGCATGGACACAGGCACTTGAAGCTGTGTACATAAAATCTTTACTGTGTTCAACTTCTACAACCTGAATGGATACGCATGGGCCATCTGGCTGCTTGTGGGCTACAGCTGACTTGCTCGTGTTGCTACCATTCTTATTTAATGCCATTATCAAGTTATTAGTTATTAACGGATGTTGGCCGCTTGGATAATCCTGCCATTAGCTCCAGCAAATTTTGGCCGGCTCCCTCTCCTTCCACTCTGCACTGTGTTTTACCTCTTCCAAAATCCCCCTGCAGTAACAACAACAACAACAACAACTATGAAGCTAGCCATCCAGCTAGCAGCAGAATGCTAGCAAGTTTGGTTGAAAACTAGTGCTAATGTTATGCTAGTTCCACAACAATATTTCCCCCTGGCATTATTTTGGGTGTGGCACCCTCAGTGTGGAGAATGGTCTGACTAAGCGAGACTACAAAGTTATGAATCCTTACCATTTTACAGTCTGTTGGCAGCAGTGACAGGCAAATATGGGTGACAAGACTAATATCATGACTGGCTAAAATAATGCTGTAGTAATGCTTTTCATTTTTTTCACCATAATTGAAGGATTACATGCTCCTCTGTGGGTTGAGAACATTCTCCAACCTTTTGGATTCATGAAACCCTTTCAAAACTTATTGGATAATATCAAAAATGCTTTGTCATCAGGCTGAAAACAAGGATGTTTTCCTCGGTTCCTGAAAATTGATATGAGGAGATATGAGGTTTTCATCTGACAGCAATAATGCTTAAAAAGCAGATATAGATTTAGATACAAATTGGTTCCCTCATGATCTAAAAAGCCTGGTCTGGTCTGGGTGGGAATCTGCACATGGGGGATGAGTGTCTTTTTTCTTATTTTTTGATGTATGCTGTGTTAAAGTCTTAAAGACAGAATTTGTCCCAATGTCTGTGAAATATTCTAACTAATCTGCTCATTCTGATTCTGAGCTTTAAATCGTGATGTTGCTGATACTGCAATGACAATGTGCTTGTGTGTGTGTGTGTGTGTGTGTGTGTGTGAATTTGGGTAGATGTGTGGGTTCTTTATGATTCTGTGACTAAATGGATCATCTGTGAAAAATGAACGCCTACCTCCAATGTCGGGTCTGAGTTTGTTGTCGTAGCCATCTAGTAGGCTGTTTAGGATGTGTGTGACGTCACTCTCGTACACTTTGGGAGTCAGCACCCACGTCTTATTAGACACCTCATCATCGTCATCGGTCTGGAAGGAGCTGTGGGGAGGAGAGAGAGAGAAAAAAGACACATGCTATCAATCTCTTTTAAAAGGAGCGCAAGCAGTTCCCTCCCCTTAGTGCTTTGCTTCCTTTATAGAGAAATATTAGGCAGCGAGGGAGACAGAATCTTAAACATTTTAACCACTACATCATTGCTGGACAGTGGACACACCAAAATAAACTTGATTTTCAACAAAAAAAAATGTTTTTGTCCACTCAATAAATGACCAACTTAACATGGACAAATGCAAATGTGAATTACAGAGAAGAGTGAAATACAGTGATGTACTACACACTGAAAATGTATTAACTTGAGTAGATTAAAATGTGAATCAACTAAGCCACAAATCCACTGTAAGAGTACTAGTCATTCCATGCAGAACATGCATTTAGGCCAGCATTTATTTTTTTGTTGAACAAAACCCAATGGCCAGTCTAGAATGTACACACTATGCACTCTTTCAGTACATAAAACATTAAAGTCTATTGTACTGTATGTCCTGCAACGTCCCTTTCCACTGTGAGGTCCTGTTGTCTGTGGACCATGTGGGCCAGTACATACTTTTGTCACTATGTGAGTTGTCGATGTTTTACTGCAGTAATGCTATAGTGATTTATTTGCAAAGTACGCTATACTTTGCAAATAAAGTGACTCTCATTTTGTTTCAGATTCAGATTCTTATTAGCTATTCTAGACTAACATATTTAAGCCCATTTGGGCCCCAGTGTTCTGATGAGAAACCCACTAGTTATTCAAGATCGATCACACTACACATTTCGACCCCATTCTTTTAGGTACAGACTGTTTGCTGCCTGTTGTTTGAAGTCAAAAGGAGATGAAAGGACTAAACTCAAATGCTTCTGGTCTTTGTATTGCCTGCATACAGATGACATCTGGATTTTTTCATAATCCTGTGGTTCTCAGTCTTTCTGATGCCATATAGCACACTTACACGAAATGCTTAATTTACAAAGCACAATGGCCTGAAAATGGCACAAGCCCAGTATGCGCATTCAAGAGGATATAAAATATATAGAGCTGCTGGCCAATGAAAAATTACATTAACTTTGAGGGGGAGTGTGGTCGGTTGTTGATTTCATTAGTTTTCAAGGACGCAATCCAATATTGTAGTGTTGTATAGATTTTTTTTTTTGGCTGAGAAAAAATTTATCTGAACTTACTCAACTGTATACTAGTGTGCGTTGCCAGTTGAGAGTCACTATCATCATTCAACAATACCCCCCCCCCCCAGCGCCAAAAAAAAAAAAAAAAAAAGAGACACAAGGACAATGATAATGAAACTGAAGACAAAGTAATGCAGTAGTCTGTTTAGTGCAGGAAATTGGAATGCGGACCATTCCTGCTTGATTGGTTTTGTTGTTGCTGTTATTGATAGTGTTTTATCTCACCTGCACAAATTTGTCATTTTTTAATTTACAGTGTTTTATATCGCTTCACTTCTCTGTTTCATCACTGTTACAACTAAATAAATTAAACTGAACCAAACATCCATTAGTAGTTTGTGTGTAACGGAGGCAGAACGGAAAAGGAAAAGAAAAGAGAAAAAGGAAGATTGGATTGGATCTTTCATTAAACAATGTGATTATTCTTCCCCTAATTGTGGCACTTGGTACATTGCTGTATCGCAGAATCAAATATAAATGGGGAATGTCTAACAAGACCAAACCTGGGTCAAGTAGCATTTGAAAAATCTTTCCACGTTGTTTATTTTAACCTACTTAGAATCCCAGATGGGTTGGGTTTGCTGCATCAGCACAATACAGGGAGTGTCAGGTAAGCTGTTCACACTAAAGTGTACTAAATTGACTTTCAAATACTTTCCTCTGATTCTGCGAACTTTCTGGCATCCATTGTATCATCGTGTGTGAGAAAACACCACCCACTCGGCACTCAAAAAAAAAAGTTTAAACAAATGCTAAGAATGAAATCTACAAATACAGTCTGACCCGAGGTTTGAATGAGACAACAACCACCTTCACCTACAACAGCGATCACAACAGCAACAGCACGGAAAAAACAACTACAGCTCTTTCAATTCTCAAGTCAGCGACTCTCATGAAAATAGTGAATAATTTCAAAGATGGTAAAGTTGAGGAACTTGACGGCTGAATTGTTTGTTGTTTTTTAAATAGGGTTTTTAGGGCCCTTGAGCATCTGTGAGTGCAGGAGTAGACAAGCCAATTTTCCTGAGCTGACTCCCTCACCTCAGTAAGTGTCTGAAACTGAAAGCATAATGACGTCTCAAGAGCCCACCAACACCACCGCTGCCACGCCATAGCAGTAAATGTTTTTTGCTTTCGCTCCCACTTAGACAAGAATGATCTCGGTAAATTACATGCCTCTGAATGAAGTTGCTGTGTTTATTGTTTTTTTTTGTTATGATGGGACTTTGGGCTTTGGGAGCTGAGCAGAAGATGGAGGTATAGTACATTCTTCAGTGGTGGTGGTGTATTAGAGGCGATTGATATGCTGACGGCGAAGCAGAGAATGCTGCCTGCCATAAATGCTACGGGAAGGTTTTCTACTGCCAGTGGGCAGGGCTTAGATGTGTGTGAGCGTGTGAGAGAAAGAGAGAGAGAGAGAGAGAGAGAGAGAGTGAATAGACAGAAAAAAGGGATGATGATGATGTGTGTGTGCATGTGAGTGAGAAAGAGACAGAGGGAGAAAGGGAAAGAGCAAAACAAGAGAGCTAGAGACAAAAAATGAAAGCTAGAGAGAGAGAAATGATGATGATGATGATGATGATGATGATGATGATGATGATGGGGGCATGGGGTTTGAAGAATTTCCATTGTGTCTAAATCTCAAACAATCACAGTTCTGGATCACTTGTGCAACTCCAGTAACCATGGAATCAGACCAGAGAGATAGGCAAGAGTACAAAAGAGCAACGTTGAACAAGTTGTGAGCTTTCAGCAGGGCTTTACAGCAGTGAGAGGAAAAAGAAGACTGCCAAGCTTCTGAATGAAATAAAAAAGAATCAGAAATGGAGTGGCAAAAAAAAAGAAGAGTGTTTCCATGGTGAAAACAAAAAGACAGAAGCCCTAATAGCTTTCTCATGCTCTTAGGCTGGGTGCAGGGCATCATGTTTGGACCAGCAGTCTTCCTTAGACTGCATTAAGTGCCATTAAGTGCTATCTATCCCCTCCCTAACGCCGGTGCCTTACACATTAAATCTTCATCATATTACTTAGGTGGACCATTTTAGATGTGCCTTACAGGATGCTGTGAAAAAATATCCTGAAAACACCTCTCTCTGAATTTCTGTTCTATTCAACAGGAAAGGTCAGAAAGAGGGAGAAGAGAGAGCCAAAGAGAGATAGATAGATAGATAGATAGATAGATACATACATACATACATACATACTGATAATAGACAGACAGATAGACAGACATGTGGGTGCTTGGGAGATGGATGAATAGATAGATAGATGAAAAGTGGACTGTAAGAACCCAAAAAACCTCTGGCATTTTTCAGGTGCTGCTGCAATTTTATGATCTATATTCATCTCTCGGAGTATCTCTCTGTATATGGAAATGCTCCAGAGATGAGCAGATCAAAGGAAGAGCCATGTGTTCTCCACTGCAGACAGATCTGAGGTTTCGCCTGCTAATTCGGTACCTGAAGGTCCACAGAGAGGCCTGCGCTATGTGTTTGTGCAAGTGCATGTGTGAGTGTGTGTGTACATGCCTTTGTGTATGTACGTGTGCGTGCATTTGGACGCGTGTGCGTGCGATGGTGGAGAGCACTGGAGTAAAGTGTTGTGTTCACAGCTACCTCCATTGAGGTTTCATATACTGTACCCTTCACATTTAATGCCATCATCAAGAGAGCCTTTATCACTCTCATCTCCTCCATATGCAGCAGTCAAAAGGACGTGAGTATCATAACCAATTCAGGGCGATAAAATGTGAAAACCAAGTCTGTATTATTTAAAACTCTCCAGTTAAAATCTCATTTCAGGTTTGATCACCCCGCTAAATCATAAGGTAGCTCTCTGTACACGTTTGCAGAGAATTGCCCCATCCTCTGCAGTTTTATGCATTCACACGGAAGTCTGAGGAGGGCAATGATAGCAATATCAGTTATGGAAACCACTATTTGCCTACCATCAGCATCCCCATCAAGTTCCCTTGAGCTATCATCTCCACATGTTTATAATTGTGGCTAATGAAGAAACAGAATCTAATGAACCCTTCTGCTTATTACCCAATATGAAATAGGCCCTGTGCCTACATGGCAGCCACACAACAACACACCTCTCTTAGCACTGTGCCAAGGAGTCGCTACAACCCATGTGAGCCCTCCTTTCACAAGCACTGTTCTTAATGAAAGCAAATAACACAATACAATGGCGCTCCTTGTACCAGCTCATCAGTTTTCACCAATAAGATTCACCAATTGCAAGCATTTTGAGTTGCCTCCCTGTTCCTTGCTCATTTGTCATTGAGGGAAATAGAATAGTTTGGCTGTCATTTTGTCTTCGGACATGCAGAGCTATTAGTAACAAATCACCTGATCTACGGTGGCCTGTTAGGCTCTATTTAACCTCTGGTAGTAGAGACAGACAGGCTATTTACAGACTGCCCTCAGTCCAATCTAAACAAGATCGCATAGATTGGAAACATTAGGCTAATCTGGACAGGCAAAACCATCTTGTTCCTGCCAATGGGTAAGTAAGATAAGAGAAATTAGGCCAATTTGAAAAGGTGGCTGTATCAAGTGAAGTTTAAAGTCTTTGGGGCTTCATATTGATGGGGATATGGCAGTGAGCATATATCCAAGACAGGTGAATTATGAGAAGAGTCCAAATCTAATTCAACACTAAACCTCCATGATTTGTAATAATCCCTTCCTTGCATGAGAAAGCAGGTACTTCATATTGCAGGTGAGGGGTAGAAACACATCGCTGGGGGACTAGTTTTAAATTCTAAAACTTACACCTTACCCCTTACCATCAATTCACCTGCTATGTACCTGTGCCCTTTAAAAAGAAATTCACACACTGTTTTGGATAAAGGATAGCCTCAAGACCTAAATTTATCCAGAGAGGATAAAGATAGGACTATTACCTGCAGGGCTGAGACAGCAGCAGTGGCCATAGTGAGAGACCTTACAGTGAACACTCTCAGCTATACCATGGAAATTAAGGTCAGTCAACTTTATGATGACATGTGCCAATCCACCTGACCCAGGATTATTGTAATACTCACTAGGGGGTGCGCTACTTACTGATAACCCAAACCCTCATAACAGTATCCAAAAAATCTGGCTCTAACTCTAACCTTAATACCCTCTGGGTGATGAATATGACAGACTCTCAATCACAAGCAAGAGGTAGCTATGAGCTTTAACTGCCGTCACCCTCTGTCCTGCCCAACTGTCTTCTACAAGGAAAAAACAACTGACATCTGCATGGTATTAGCGCCATTTTAAGGATTCTGAGACACAGAAAAATACAAATTCATCAGATACTCATTAAGGGATACATGACAGCTTGACAGATTGTCAAAGATATGCCAACAGCGTAGACCCAGTCCTTTCCAGATGGTGACAAGAGGCAGATATGACGACTTGGAAGAGTCCATTGGGCAAAGTACTGTAGTAGGTTTCCTGTTTGAGATTATGGAATAGTAAAGGAGTTACATTCTCCAGTTACTTATAGACCAAATCAATTACAAACATTTTCTGTAGTTGGCCTTTTAATGAGAATTAATGTAGATGGGAGATAACTGGAATGCAACAAGTGCCGGGGCGGGATGTGGATGGGAAGCATTATGGCAGAAAATCAGTTCTGTTGTGAAATTTGGCCCATCTTTGTGAAAGTCAAATACCTATGAAACTACAGCAGCTGACAACTTGGCTGCAAAACTGTGCTGAATTGTTGGACCCTAATTGTAAGCACGCATATATTTATTCAGGCTTATTAGTGGTGATGGTTGTTAATGCAAAATGTGTGTTCTCTTTTGTGTATAATTTTGTAGAAAACAATGTATGATGGCCATGGGTTATGACTGCTAGCATATGTACTTTTAGCCACCTGATTATCTCTCTGGATAGTCTAACCCACCTGTCCCATGTGTGCCAGCTGCCAAAGAGAATGGAAACTGTTGCCTGTAAATTTTCCGGATTTAATTGAACTCAGTGTCTTGGAATTGTGTGAAATTGTGTTAACTGCAGGTCATTGTGTGGGCATATACATGTATGTTGTTACCATCTAGCAGCTACCTGTATGTTTAGCAAGAGGAAAGTATTTGTTAGGCTGTTGTGACACATTTCTCTTCAAAATGACACACACAGGTTGAGCATTACTGCTACTATTGGCATAGCAAGCTGTTATAGCTGGCATTGTTAGATGGTGTGAGCCATACATGTTTAACATCCAGTTAAATCATAGGTAAATGCTAGACAAGGTATAGAGTCCACACTCTGTACACAAAATCAACTTAACAGATAAAAGTGCTACCAGATTATCCCATATGGACCAGAAGAGACTCCTTTGGTTTCATATTTTGTAAAAGAGCAAGATCAGAAAATCTGCAAAATAAATTGCAGATATCAGAGAAATAATGGCTTGTTCAAAGTTGTGAAACCATGCAAAGTTTTGAGAAAATGTCCCTTATAGCTTTGAGAGGATTTTTTACAACTTTTCAATAGAGTTCTACAGTATCCATGCATTGAGAACAGCTGCTGAATATATTATCATTATTATCATTACATGAAATGATAAGAAAATGTCAGAAGCAGCAGAGGGAAAATGTATTCAAAAATGTATGTTCAGCGTTTATAAACAATAGTCACTTGACATTTAAACATAGGCATAAGAAGATCCCAAAATATGAGTTAATGTCTTTCACATAATCACATGGTTTGAAAATTTAGCACCAAGCCAATGGCGAACCTAACTGTAGCTACCTTTCTAATAAAAAAATCTAACCTTTTTAGACGCTTATTGATCATGTTTGAACTTGCAATAAGGGCTAGCTGATAGTGAACAAATTCAGGATTATTTTTCCAATGGAAAGTGAAATATGTTCCAGGGCATGAAGTTCAGAAAATCAAAAATAAATCATGAAACTGCCATAAACAAGGTATGCCAACCTATACCTGGTTTGGTGTGTCACAAATTGCAGTTACAAAATACATGTACACCTGCCAGCCACAATAACTGTTCAGGTTAATGACGCATGTGAAAACGGTTGACAGCTTGTGTAGAAATACAGCAAACTTCACCTGGCAGACCTTGAGTCCCACCAGAGCTCCCTCACTGTGACATCACTTCCTGCTGCTATGGCCTTCACATCATCCTTGGCTTACAAACTCTCCTTGTGGGTATTGGGCCTTGATCTGAAGCTTAAGTATTGACTGACGGAGACTTAATGCCAAAAAGTTGTTCATCTTCCACAAAAGCCCTGAGTTGCTAGGTTACGTCAGTCTGAGGGTGTCGAGCCAAAACTGGGTCCTCTAATACTTTTGATCTCAGTAACTAATTGTGTGCTGGAAGGCTGAAGCTAATGTGGTATCAAACATTAGTAATAATAATAATAATTGTAAGTAATTGTAAATGACAAAGTTGCATAGATCACACTGAAAGCATACCAGTGGCCTTTATGAATATTGTCTTATGTAAGAGGTATGTTTAGTGTGTAATAGCTGTCATTAAATTATTACACAACAAATAGGCCCACTCCACTATCTGTTTGAACAAAAGAAAATTATATGTCAGTCACTGGGCATAACTAGCTGTTATGTAAGCTTAGAGCCATGCTATTACCTTTACAGAGGTGTTTACATGAAGATCTCATGTGGCACACATCGCCATATTATGATTAATTAGGATGCACCCACATTTCACCTTGCCTTGATCAATCTGAGCTGCAATTCAGGTTCATTCATTAGGTTTCATTCACTCATGCACAAGTTATAAAGCACATAAACTGGCCATATGTCTGTATTCTGGATGTAATTCAATGAGACAAGGTGTATGTGTATGTGTGTGTGCAAGGGTTGTGTGAACACATGTGTGCATACAATTAGAAATGCAGAGGGTCTAGATTACAATCTAGGCTGAGCAGGGAGCCCTGAGGTTGCATTCAGCACTACGGTGATTGAATGCAGACTGATTTATCAGCCTCCATTTTTCACCCTCCAGCAGCACAAGACGGAAGCGATGCGAGGAGCCCAACCATCCGCTTCCTCTTAACTATTCTTATTATCTTGGTGCAAGGGGAATCATGTCTTGATGAGCACAACTGAGCAGTTTCTTCCAACAAACTCAAATCTGCACTGAAGTAAAAAACTGAAACGACGGCCCTTTTGCCTGGAACGTGAATGCACACAGGCTCAGAATCAGTCCATATGTGTCATCCTTGTCCTTATTGTGCCTTTACAGTTGTGTTCTCTGTGTGATTGTCTGCCATTTTGAAATATGTTCTTTTTTTTAAATTTCAAATACATGGATGAGAATGCACTCTCAGTCACACGATGGTTGTTTATATTACAAACGGTTGCTTTGCATATTTCGTTATGCCAAATACAACACTTGTATTCAGAATGAGGCTTTGACTCTTAGAATAGACTTGATCCTTGAAGACAGCTTAGCACTCACTGCATGTAGCCTTAGCTTCTCTCATAGCCTACCGCTATAATGGATATGCTATTTCTAACGCCGCACAAATTGCGATGGATACTAGACAACTAGCTAGTCTCTTTACAGAAATGTTTATATGCAAAAAATAATGTGTGAAAGATCAAATCATCTGTAAAAAATGTCCACAGCCCAATACGGTAGCCAGCCTGTAGCTGTTGGTCGCTTTTGCTTTCTGTAAAATAAATATATCACACAAAAGCCGTCTCAAATGCAATTCATGTGGCAATGTGACTCACTAAATGAGTCAATATCACCCATTCAGCCGGTCGAACCACCGTTAAATGTGCGATATGCAAACTGCATGCCTTGATTCTCTACCTCAACTACAGACTCCCTTTCCCAGCCACCTTATCCATCAGAATCCCACTAAAAGCAAGGCTCGGTATTAGATGAGGGAGGCTCAAATATCCTAAGACAATTCCACCAAATATCTGCCCTTTAGTACTGATAGAATAAGAAATATGCTCACTAGCACAGCCGACACAGTAGCATGGTTTCGAGGGTAAATATCACTCCTGAATATCTCCATCTTACCTTGTAGGAAGATTAACGAATATAAACACCCAGAGAAACAGCTTCAGAGGAAGGGAAGGCTTCGCCATTGCTGTCGAGCATTTGGAGGCTAAATTCGGTGAAGCCATCATCACCATCTTCGTTTCCTCTTTATTGCAGATGGACGTGTCCGTCTATTTACTGTGTTTCCTCCCTATGATACATTACGCACATAGCAGGAGCGGGTCTGAAAATCTAGACCCGAGGCGGACGTGCGGTGCAGCGAAAACAGCCAAAACAAAAATCGATGCAAGTCGAAAGCTAAATTTCTTATGACTCGTTTTTGTGTGTCTGTTACCGAATCGACAGCCTGGTAGGCCCTAAAAAAACTGTCACAGACACTGAAGCCCCGTAATAGGCTACTCTAATATCCAGCAGCTGAGAAAACCATTGGAGCCTCGGTCTGAATGCAGATTAACACTGGGGTCAGAGAGAGGAACTGATGCACGTTGCTGCAGCACGGATCAACACATGCGTGGTTTCATCAAGCGGAAGCATAGCTGGGGAGAATAGGGAAAAAGCCTTAGCTTGATGCTATACCAAAAAACAAGGAAAACACTAATTATGGTCTTATTTATTGATAGGAGCATAGTATAGGTGTATATTATGCGATGGAGTTTAATATAAAAAAATATATATAATAATTTTATATGATACCTAAAATAGCACAGCACCTGAAAATACAGGTAATACTAGCTGGTGTGGCTGGTGTGAAAATGTCACCATCATAACCTATTGGCAATTCCAAAAAATAATAATATCTTTATTTAAATATATAAATGTGTTGCATGGAGCAGTGAGATAGCGCTACCACTAAGGTAGGGGTTTCCAAAATGGGGTCCAGGGGACATCCAGGGGTCCTTCAGAGGGTTCCATGTGGCCCCGAGCAAAATGAAGAACAGCTTTAATTTCACTATTATTTCATGAGAGACTGTATAAGAATGACTGTTTTGATCACAGGTTTCACTGCCTCCCTCCCCGCCCACAGTGCAGACAGTTATGCAACTATCTGCTAAATCATAACTAATTACAAAACTATTCTCAGGTGGGAGGGCCTTGGTCTGATGCGGATCTGTTTGGGAGTCCATATGCATGAGCTTCAGGCCCGAGTCCAGCTACACTTTCAGCACTACGGACAGCTCCATTACACTGAGCTGCATTAGAAAACACAATCAGCACCAAGGACAGCTCCTGTCAGTTTGCTGCTGCTTTAATCAGAGAAAACTCTCTCTCACGGCCAATTTGCTGTGACGGAAATAAGTGCTCTCATCCCCAAAATGGAACCCAGGAATCTGATTAGATTACCTCACTAACCCCTTTGTACATTAATTGATTGTTTGACTGAATGAGGTTAAATAGGAATGCAGCCTATGCCAGAGGATATATTTATATTTAGGCAGCATACACAAATCCATCAGTATTGTATAGGGCTGTATAGATGATGTATGTGGCTTTCCAAGTCTTTTGACATGTTTTGAAACCAATCCAGGGAGAGCATCCTGAGCTACGCTTTGTCCTTTGTAAGGTGCTCTGGTACCCATTTCAGTATCCTTACATAAGTATGCTAATGCTCCTGCTTTGGTAGGCTGTAACTTTTTTTTCCCAAGGACTCCTTGAAGAAATATATGAGGGAAAAAAATACGTGTTCATAATCTAAAATACAAAATGATAGCCCGGCCTGCACTATCTCATAAATTCATCTGATAGTGTTGTCACACTGTGCAGTCTCTCTCTCTCTCTCTCTCTCTCTCTCTCTCTCTCTCTCTCTCTCTGACACACACACACACACACACACACACACACACACACACACATACACACACGTCTCATTTAATGTTACCTTCGGGGGAGCAACAAAACAAAGTTAAATAAATAAATAAAACAGTGACGCATACACATGCCCGGATTAAAATTAATGCTTGTTAAGGTTGTCTGTGTGATGCTAGTGGCGTTAGCAAAGCAGGTCATTTGTCTTTAGCAGCATCTTTCTGTACAGTTTGTGTTTTGACTGACCTGAGGATGATATCACATCTGAGTATGCTGAAGATATCTTTCATTTGAGTTGGATTTGTCTTATTGTTTTATCTTTGTTGGAAGGTCAAAGGGCAATTCAACCTTCCTATTTATCTAAGCACAGTGGTTTATAAACTTGGTGTAAAGTAGAGAACTACACTACCAGTCAAACATTTTGGACACACCTGATTGAATGCATTATGTTTTTCATTATCTTAAAGCCATTTTGATCTAAAGGCTTATGCTTAAATGCTTGAAATTTGTTTTTTTAGACAAATATAAAGATTTGGAAAGAAAGCCTTTGCCTTTCCATCAAGGCAAAGGGCAGTGACTTTAAAGAATCTAAAATACAAGATAGTTTTGATTTGTTTAACACTTTTTTTGGTCACTGCATAATTCCATTTGTGTTATTTCATAGTTTTGATGTATTTACTATTATTCTAAAATGTGAGAAATGGTGAAAATAAATAAAAATGCATGTATCCAAACTTTTGACTGGTAGTGTATAGCAGGCATACTGTGGATAACATTTTCCCCCTAAAACAC
Source organism: Centroberyx gerrardi (assembly GCF_048128805.1). Classification (NCBI taxonomy): domain Eukaryota; kingdom Metazoa; phylum Chordata; class Actinopteri; order Beryciformes; family Berycidae; genus Centroberyx; species Centroberyx gerrardi. Next base: position 9,106,067 of record NC_136007.1, on the reverse strand, counting down.
ACTCTTTTCTACTCCCCAATGGGCATATTTTTGATATTTTGTACTCATCCAGTGAAAACAAAGTTGCCCAGCAACACACCAACAACAAAAAAAAAAAGCTGAATCAAAAAACAGCAAGCACCAAGCGGAGTGACAGGTGCAGTCAAAACAAGCAGGTGCTTGCAAAGTCGCCATCTTGTCATGGTGCATTAGCCCAAATTCCCCTCTGAGCATTTATTCCACAGGCATACAGACAATAAACATGCTGCACTAGCCCTTTAAAGGTCCCATGAGGATGCAGCCATGGTAAACTGTTGCACTGTTTGCTCTTACTTTTGTGGCCTTATAAACTCATTCACTCAGAACGATAACTATCCATTTTCTTGTGCCCTTTTTTGCACATTAGCTATACTGAAGCTATTTACTTTTACTATTTTGTGTTTGTAGCAATCAAATTTGATTGCCGCTGTTGCCGCCTAAGTGTGACATGCATGGAAGATGAGGTGTGCCTGATTTGAAACACCATCATGTTGTTATTTGTGGCAAGTGAGGCTCCAAGTGATTTAATCATCTTAAGAGAATTGAAAGATGCTTCATCAGCAATGCGGCACTCCTCAAAGCAGAGTAAACCCACAACATCCTCAGAGTGAAGTATAGAGAGGAAGCCTTGTTTAATATTTAATGTATACTTTTATAAACGGTTTGGGATGTAACTCCTCAGCCCGTGCCTGCCTCAAAACTTCTTTTAAATATCAGTTTCAAAAACAATGTAGAAAGAAATGTAGGTCATGTTTTGCCCCTCTTTTTATCTCTAATGATGAGGAATAAATTTAGACTGATCACAGCATCACGCTCACAACAAAACACAACTCTACTCAGTGTTTATATAACCGAGCAGCTTTAGCTTCATCACTGACCTGGATAATCAGTGGAAGTTGGTTTGGTTTAAGATCCAAAATGTGTCAGAGGCCAGCAGTATGTTTTGCATTACCATTCTTATGAGGACTGTCAAGATTTAAATCATTGTTAGGGTCAGCAAAATCTGAAACCCAGGGATTTACATGTTTAACTATGAAAGTAAAAACAATATCATTGTTAGCTAAGTTGTGCAGCAGTGTAATCCTCCACCTTTACATCACTATTCTATATTCCAATCAAATATCTACAGCAATAGCAATGAAATTTTGGCCTTCACTCCTCATATGGACCATGAAAATCCCAATTGGTCCATTGGTAAGGTCCCTGTCACACACACACACACACACACACACACACACACAGTCCCCAGGGCCAGATGTATCTCTCTGTACCTACAGCCATGTCATTGCTGCTGTCACAGACTCTGACCAGGTCAGGACATAAAGGTCAGCGACAGAGATGCTGGTTAGTGGCACAAGGTATTGATCTGGTTTGGATGGATATTAGCTCTTACCTTGGTAATTTAATTAAATGCTGATATACCCACTGACCACTGAATTATCACGGTTAATTAATCAAATTGGACATACCACTGTGCCCTATACCAGTAATTACACTGGAACTCACTAGTCACCAGAAGATTGATAAACTGGTACATTTTTACTTACAATACCATTATTAGAAAAGATATTTTACCACATTTTACCAAATATCCAGCAATGCCTATAGTCTAAGATGACAGACCTGCATTATTCTTAAAGTTCCCAGAAACAGATCAATCACTGTTTTTGGTGAAAAGGCATTTGATTATTTTGCACCCTGGTCTTGAAACAATCTTCAGTTAAAATTCTAGCTTGATCATTTTATTCCCCTAAATCAGTTCAAACAAGTTATCCACAGTCTTATGCAAGATGTTGTGATGTGCAATATGTTTCTGATCTAAATTGTGATCTTTTTTTCATTGCACATATTTTACTATTTTTGTATTTTCTACTGAACTGTATGTTTTATTGTGTAACCACGGCTGATTTTGAATCTCAGTGGGACTTCCTGGTGAAATAAAGGCTAAAAAAAAATATATATATATATATATATAAATAAAAATCTTGTGATATGGTATGTGATATGAGTCTTGTTTGGTTGTTAATGAGACGTGTGAATGAGGGGATCTAGCGATGGAAGAGTGGTATGGTGTGTTATCTGCTGTGCAAAAACGTCACAACATGTGACTGAATGTTTATTTCTAATCTACATAGAGGAATATGGGCTATAGTTGGGGGACACGAGGCAGCAAGTCAAATTCACATTAGGGAAGATCTCTCTCCCTCATTCATGCTTCTCTCTTTGTTTCTCTACCTCATTCTGTCTCTCTTGCTCTCTCTCTCTCTCACACACACACATACACACACAGAGAGAGAGAGAGATGGAGGGAGAGAGAGATGTCAAGTTGGATGCAATTGGTTCAATAGTCACAGCAGGAGGTTGAGCCAAACTGGCGCATCTCCATAGCATGGGTGCACCTGGGCTCTCACGCATTGACCTGCCTCCAGAAACCTGTCTGTCTGTATGTGTTTATAAAATGGAGAAAATAAAATCCAGGTGGTATAATGTAGATTAGCTTTACTGAGAGCGATTTACTATTCTTATAGGTCAGTGGGCTCATGGCTGACACATGTAATCAATATTATACCAAGTTGATCCAAATATAGAGAGTATAAAAGCCCTCTTAGCCCATGGGGTGATTTTTCATGTGAAAATACTGCAGAATAACAACAAACCAAAAAAAAACATAGACATGAAATGTAGCATTTTGTGAGATGAAAATCAAATCTGAGCATCTGAAAACCTCATTACAGTAACATTAATTAGGGTTTGTGAACAAAAATTGTATGTACATTGTTTTGAATAATATGAATATCCATAGCTCAGAGTATAGTGTCATGATGACTTGTATGTGATTGATTGTATTGGTTTATATCACAATACCTAACGCATAAATAACACCAGTGTGTTACAATGCATGTAGTGTATTCATCACTGTAATCAGACATACTGGATACACCGTGGCCAGTGACAGCGCTGGCATGTGAAGGCTTGGCTAGTGACACGTCTTATGCTTTTTAAATAACTGGTAGTATTGTTTTAATCTGTCATGGCATCAGTTCTCTCTGCTGGCATGTGTAAGAGCCTGGCTACGATGATATGTTGTGTCATCCTTAGATAAGGGCTGCGGGAGGCATTAGCTTTCTACAATGGCATCATCGAACACACAGATGCCCGTTTACACTGTCATTCCAGTTTTACAACCCACATGTGCTGTTGCAGCCACACTCGGCTAGCGCTAGACTGTGTGTGATCAGAATGATCTACTGTAAGCATATGAGGAAAAGTCAGTATGGTATTCAAACTGAAAAAAAAAAAAAAAAAAAACTATGCAAAAAACTTACATAAGAATACTTTAAACTTGAAACTGGTTCATAGGCAAATGTCATCATAATTCTCTTGCAGTGACAGACTCGAGAATACAGAGCACTTAAAGAGGAATGGGCAAACCCAGCATAAGGCCGGCGCTACTGTATATTAAGACATAGGAAATGTGAAAACATAAAACATAGCCCTCCCTACCAAGTGCCTTCTTGTGGACATGAACATGAGAAAGCACTCTGTGGTCTGAAATGACTAAAACTTTTAAGTAATGCCTGAAATGCCACTAAACTGGATACCAACCCAATCGCTAAATTCTCCTCAGACCAACTGGCTCCAGCATTTCAGTGTCCTTGGCAGTTATATAACACCTTCTTTTTTAAAAATCAGTTAGAAATTATACTTGCACCCAAAAATGTGTCATGCTGCGTCATTTGTTGCTCTCCAGTTTGTTTTCCTATTTGCTGATAATGGTTTCTGTCATGCTTTACATTTCATCTTTACTGTAATAAATGACGAAGAAAGTCCATATGCTGGGTAAGAAAATGGACATAAAATAAGGCTTCTCGCCGATTTCAAATAATTCACGAACCAAAAAAAGGGAAATCTGCATGCTCAAAAGATATCTTGATTGATTCATTTTACATGTTATAATACAAATATACAGCTTGGCAAACTAAATATATCTTTTTGAGTGTGCGGATTTCCCTTTTTTTGGTTGTTACATTTCATCTTTACAAAGAACACAATTTGATTACAGAAACAACCTCTGGGATTCACACTCACACCTGGGAGCGACCTTGCTCAGGGACACTGACTGTAATTCCTGAGTGACAGGAAAGTGTTTTTCATTCACTTTCCCCTTTTCATATTTCCCCAGCTGAATTGGGAATTAGAACCAGCAACTATCGTCTAACCATTAGACTGCTACTGCAAGCTACTGCCACTCCATATGGCCCTTGAACATCAAGACAAGCTTAAAGTCGAGATGAAACGGCATTTCGAGAGTATCTAACTTCCGTATCGTGACGTATTTCCGAGTGAAACAGGAAAGACAGGTGGGACATAACGTTGGGAGGAATTTGATTTGAACGTTGAAAAGTGGGTGTGCTGTTGCTAGCTAGCTAACTAATGAATCTTAGCCTCTTAGCTCTGTGCGCTAAAAGTTGAAGATTGATTGATGGGTGGATGTCATGATATTATTGGTTGAAATTAGTTACGGGCATGCTTACGTAAGCACACGGCATATTTTGTTTTACAGGAAGAAAACATGATTGAATTTTGATATAAGAATACAATGAAATTGATTTTTGGTATTTTTTTTGGCATATATTGTTAAATAGGTGCACAGTATGACCGGGGATGTGATCTAAAAGGGTTAAAAAGGCATTTTTCATTTCATCTCGTCTTTAAAATAAGGAACATTTCCCTATTTATTTTATTATTGCTGCACCTTGACTGTTATTTGTTTCTCACAAATTTGTGTTAAAGCTTGGGGGCTTGGGGCGTTACAACTTTATACAACCATATAATCAATTTTCTGGATGGTACCAGAGGGACGGGCTTGATACGAGACACAAACAACACCCCCTCCCTGTGGACAGGCAGCTGTGGAAGGTGCGAACTGGTTCAGATTCCCGGGCGTTCAGATCTGTCAACCTGAAGGGGGCACAAACCACCAAATCAATCATGTGTAAGGCATGATGGCTCCACAAAATGGGCTTTTACCCCCAGGCTGTTTGCATTTAACCTGGCAAGCTATCTGGATTTTGTTTGGACTGTGGGTGGACTTGTTTTGGAATGGACAGTCCCATTAACTTTGGAGACTGGTCTTCAAGGGGAGCGCTTCTGTTAGTGAGCAGAATTCAAAAATAATAATGGCAGGTGTGATGAATGGTAGATATTTTTGCTCTTCTTTTAATGCACTCCAAATGTTTTGGCTGCATCTAGCCAGCTACTAGCATGGGCAAATCTATCATGTGGGTAACATGAGTGTCTAGGAGCCAGTCTGGGCAGGTTGCTGTAATAAATAATGTCCAGTCAACTTCTTGGAGACCAGGGGCTGTTTTGCAGCCGTCATCATATGTTTAATATGAGCTGGAACCTTGGCCTCTTTTCTTTCATCTAGGCTTACTTACATTTTTGTGAAGCTGTCAATGTCTTCACCCAGTCATTTCTAGGTAAACAATATGAAGTCTTCTTTCCAAGCTGATTTAACCTCTAGGAATGTACAGTTGCCATGTATCAACATATTAGAGTTTTAGGGACCTAAAAGTCCATGACTTTACAGATTTTTATATATATATATATATATATATATATATATATATATATATATATTTAAAAATGTTCAATACATTCTCACAGGAAATTCCAGGTATTATGACCACAACACTTCAAATGGCTTGCTGGATACTATCCAGCCCTGTCCTGCCCAGAAGGATGTGAAGAAGATCTGTATCCATGTGTGTATGTATGTTATTTCGCCAATCTGCATTTTTTTCATGTGTTAATAATAATGTGTGTATAGACAATAGTTCTTGAATGGTAAGACGAGTTGATGGAAAAATGAGGAAACTTTCAGATCCCTACAAACAAAATATAGGTTATTTTGCTGCAATGTTTATAACCGTTTGCAGTAAAATAATGACTTCAACCCAATGAAATGAACATAAATAAATTTACCATGAGGTTATCTAACCGCAAGCAGTACTAAGATTGGACTTAAGATGCTACCTTTTTTGCTCTTCTTTCAATGCACTCTATTTAAATTTGAGAAATGAGCTTGAAATCACAGTGGCATTGGAAACACCAACATGGTGAGTTATGCAGAGTCCATCAAATAGGGTTGGCCTCAAAACCACTTACTATTTTTTTAAGTAAAAATATCAGTAATAAAACCATATTTTTGAGGAACCCTCTTCTAGTTTGAAAATGGAACAAAATGACAGCATAACGTTTTTCTATGACCAGATTCTATGAGTATAGGCGTAGCCCTCTAGGCGTAGCCCTCTAGGCGTAGGAAAACACCGGCTGTGCCATGGTTGACCTCATGTCAACCTTGTGTGGAAAAAAGGCAAGTGATAGAACACTCGCTCCACACAACACTGCCGTTGCAGAATGTGAGACGTTGATTATGTATCGCAATGATCCCTTATGCAGCCCACTAATCCGTGATGATTGGATTGAGGGCGCACCGTTTGGCATGTGCGTAAAAACGCCAGATCTGACAACGTGTCATCTGCGGTCTAACACGTTTAAGACTGAATGAGTCAGGGAGGACTCAGACACATTGCGCAGATAGAAACGGATGAAAGGGCACAGAGAAGCCCAAGATGCCGCTGTGCAGATGTCGGCTCGGCTCCCGCCGCACTGTAGGCTTGTGTGATGGCATCACACAGCCAGTGCGACAGACGCTGTTTTGACAGAGCCGAGCCTTGTGAATGCCCTCTGTAATGAACAAACAGCTGCTGTGTCTGTCGGATGTTTGCTGTGCGCAAAACATACTGAGACAAAGCGCGCACTGGGCAGAGTCGGTGAGACGCTTCCTCTGCCTCATTTCTGTGAGGCGGGGGGGAAGAACCCCTCGAGGGAAATAATTCTCGACCGAAAGGAGTTTGTTAGGACTTTAGGTGTGAATGAGGGATTTGGCTGTAAAGTCGCTACGCTCCCGTCCTCTCTAATAGAAAGGCAGGACTTCGAGACAGACAGCGCGCATAAGTCATTCACTCTCTTAGCCGACGTCAGGGCTAGGAGGAGCACTGTTTCAGGGATAGCATCTTGAGAGAGATTTGGGCTATCGGCTCGAAAGGGGGACCCCCCAGAGCGCGCAACACCAGAGGTAAATCCCACTGCGGAGCTAGAGAGCGCACAACAGGTTTCTGTCGTCTGACTCCCTTTAAAAAGCGCTTCACCAAGGGATGCGCGAAAACTGATCTCTCTCCATAGCCCTCGTGGCAGGATGAAATGGCTGCAGCATACGCTTTGATTGTAGATGGAGCCAAATCGTTATCTATGTATTCATGGGTAACAGGTTTTGCCACGCTGAGCAGTACTCTGTAAGCGGGCGCGCGCACATCTGTGGAGCATCTGATGCCATGGTATACAGCCAGCTCGTCGCCCTCTCCGCTGCTGTGAACGTCACAATGAATGAAAAGGGCTGGTGTTGGCCGCGGAGCTGGGAACGTATGACAGCGTCAGCGTTTCGCTCCATGTGCTCGAAGACTGAGTCTGAAAAAGGCCGTGCTGAGATACCACCACTAACTCGCCCCAATGGGAGGGAGGTGGTTGGTAATCCTTTACGGTCAGTGAAGCACATTTTAGTAGAGGATTTATTACTCGTTAAAATGTGAGGAAGTGACCGGGCAGCACTGCTGCACTGTGTTGTGTGTGCGGCGGCGAGCCTCTGTGCATTGACCAATGAATGGCCCGCTGGCATCTGAAGCCCCGCCCCCACACTCGCATAGCTGCCCGATGCCGCTGTGTGAGAAAACCTGTCCTCACACACATCCGCTTGTCCCTGAGGAGGGGCAACGATGACGTCAGTAGAACGGTCCAATGAGCGAGGGAGCGGAGTATTTTGAAAATCGCCCGCTCTCGCTGGGGTTGAGCTCGCTGCACTGCATTTTGTGTGTGCAGCGGCGAGCCTCTGTTGAGTGTGGGGAGCGTGAGTCTGTGTGAGAGAAGCCGCAAACAGCTCAGAGGGAGCATTGGCGGACTGGCTGAAAGGAAAAAGCTCCTTAGGAAACAGTGGGTGGCCCTGAAAAGGGCTGTTGTGTTTCGGTTCAGCTATAGTGAGACTCACGATCCCCGCGTCCCGTCATTGCCACTGACGCATTTGTTTGCGAGGAGGCTCGACGGCGGGGTTGGGCCAGGTGCACGCTGGCCGCCGGATCTTGCCTGGGTGGCGCGGAGCCTGCCGAGTCGAGGTCGCCGGCGGAGGATACCGCGATGGGGGAGGAGGTGGTGCCGCAGCGGGTGCTTGTGGGGGCGCAGCTGCAGCAGCGGGTGCAGGGCACCTCCTCTTGGGGCGAGCATCCCTGTGCATTGGATGAGGCGGAGGTGCAGCTCTGCCCCAAAAGGTGTGTTTCCTCACCCTCTCCGCTTCCTCTGCTGCTTCCTGTAGGTGGGCTGTGGCGCTTTGGAGGAGTGGTCCAAACAGCTCATCGGGGGCTATGGGACCATCCAGCAGCTCCTGTCGGATGAGAGGGGGAAGCTGAGACATGTGCAGCCAGATGTTCCGCTGCACCATAGTCTGCCACGCCATGATCCTGGACGACGCCACCGTTGTCGCCGTGGCGAGAGTCAGGACAGCCGTCATCGCTTTGCCAATGTTCATGACCAACTCTGGGGAAAAAACCCCGGTCTTGGTGGCCATGGGGGAGACAGCCGAGGACAACAGGGCGATGTTGTTCTGCGCTGCCGTGATCTGCGCTGCACACTGGTGCGAGTAATCAGATAGGCGGGCGTAGGCTTGGTCCCATGGCGTCGGCGGCGAAAAAGGTAGCCTTGGGGAGGAGGATCGATGCCAAGCTATGTTCAAGCGGCGAAACGGAGGGAAAACCTTTTTCTGTGTCCCCGTGGACCCTGGTGAAAGGTTCCCATCTGGCCACCGGAGCTCGCAGTTTGCCTGGGACGGAAAACGCCGCCTCCCTGAAGGGCTGAAGCTCCGAAATCTGGGCCAAAGCGGGGGCCGTTTGACTGGCGGCTCCTGGACGTACACATCCCCACCTAAGAGGCCGTGAGCAGGTGCAGGTTGCTCTGCCGGCATTGCTATGCCCCTCAAATCCGTCGCCTGCTTAATGATGTCCGGCAAGTCCAGGAGAAGTCCTTTGGCGGCCGGCATGTGGCTGGCAGATTGGAGTGGAGAAGGACAGGACCGCAGCAGCGGAGGACCGCAGCAGCGGAGCTCCTTGCCGCGGTGGGGAAGGGGAATGCTGCAATTGCGGGGCCCCGCCCTCAAGATCAGGCTCCAGGTCTCCCGACAGGGAGACGGGAGAATCGGGAGGAGAGCCCGAGATGGAGGGAGCCGAGCCGGCTGACTCGTGCCCGCCATCGAGGATTTCCTCCGGAATATTCGGGAAGTTGTTGCCGCAGAGGATCTTGTCCAGCTCGTCGCCCGGAGAGACGGCGCCACGGTCAGCCCAGCTACCGTTGCCGCTTCCCTCCACCTGGAGCGCCGTGAAGGTGTCCGCCCGCCGCTGCAGTTCCTCCACAGGCAGTCGAGCACAGAATTGGTAGGAGGCCTGCGGAGTCAATGCTAACCCGACGTGAACGGGTAAGCCTCGCAGCGGGGGTGGAGGTCCAACGGCAGGATGTAGCCGGTCCTGCAGGCGGTACACAAGTGGACAGCTCCTCCGGCGCGGTGAGACGACTTCTTCATCTTCTTCTTCTTCTTCTTGACTGCTTGATTGCTGAAGAAATTTTGGGAGCAGAGCTCAGGTCCCGACGCTGTATATTCTATAGTTGAGGACCTGAGTGTAGCCACTGTAGCGTAAAGTGGCGGGAAAGAAAATCTTCAGACTGCGCATGCGCGAGAGGGATAAACCCAATAGCGACAGCTCTTAAAGGGCGAAGCCTATACGAAATAGAACTCAAGGTGATACTACTCCACAAGAGTTGAATGAAAGTTCAAAAAAGCTCACTACCTATGTAAATTCTTCAGTTAAATCCAGGGTTTAATATTATTTGAAAATACTCCCTTGTGTTTTCTTGGGACTACCAAATAGATGGGTTTTACAGCATTGGACAAGAGAATGAGTGTCATATAGTATATATACGTCTTTACTAGTTCATTTAACAGGGACAAATGCAATAAACATATTTTCATATATAAATTACAAAATGGATTCCATGCATGCGGGTACAGGAACATTAAGATTAGAAATAGTACAGAAACATTGAAATACAATACAGGTAAGAACAAAGACTAAGATACACATAAAATACAATGACTCACTAATGTATTAAAATGTGTGTGTGTGTTTGTGTGTAAGTGTGTTTGTTTGCGTACGTGTGTATGTATGTATGTGTGCGTGTCCGTGTGTGTATGTGTGTGTGTGTCCATGCTAGTATCTGTGCATCTGAAATATGAATGCACTGTACAGTATATGAATGAGTGATATTGTGGTGGACTAATTAAAAGTTAATTTAGCGTACCTCTCTTTGACTAACAACTTGTCTGAATTGCCCTGACGCAGTAAACCACACCCATCCACTGCACCGTGTGGGATAAAACAAACCATAAGAATAACTGAGCACATTTGATTCGACCTAAGCCTGCGACAGTTAGAGCTGCAGCTTGTGGTTTGTATGAGGCTTGCGAGTCGTCCTGCCTTGCGGTTTGTGAGTTGCTGGGGCCGCCTGCCAGCAACTAACCTCTCAACTGTGATTAGGGGAAATGTAGCTGGCTGATTTCATTGCCTCTTTCATATGGTATTTGGTCTGCTTGACGTTAAGCAGGTATAATCTCCTCTCCCAAAGGTAGATCACAGGGAGTTTCTCCTTTCAGCTCTGGTATTATATCCGAGGCTTTTATGTTCTCTTCAGGGTCACGACTTTTTCAAAGCCAAACCACAATTGAGCCCAAATTCACTGATGCAGATAGTACAGATTACATATGGGGAACAAATGCCAAAATGGAAGACTGTTGCAACTTGCAAGGAGAACACTGCCAAGTAAGTTAAAAGAGAGGGATATTGGAATATGCTGAGTGTTTTTCGGGATTTTTTTCCTGTTGAGCCCTGTGGAATTTGTCTGCTTTTTTCTCAAGCCTCACTGTGAGGAACACAAGCTTCAATGTGAGAAAGCTGACACACGCAAATGTTTTTACATAGAAACACACACACACACATGTACGCACACACACACACAGAGGGTGTGGATGCCAAAATATTCCGCTGCTTTGGGATGTACACACAGTATGATCCATTTTTCTATCAAAAGTAAATCTCCCTATCATTCCACAACAGTTGCGATCAAGATTAGCATAGCGGAACGCTGATGCCCTGCCATCCCCTTATATCACAGGCTTGTGTTTCCAAAAATGAATCACATTCAAGCTTATGAACAATAGACATGAGCAGCAATGGTAAAACTAAACATGGTTCTACTTCGAAGCTTCAAATGAAGAACGTTTGAACGTTTGTTATACACTTGGTCATGATCTTGATCTTTAGTGTAATTCAACAAATTGATGCCTTTTTTTTCTATTTGCCCTAAGGCATTTCATTACTTTCCCAAATTTTCAAACATCAATCACTCAAACTAATCACTAGATCAAACAAAGCAGAAGTACAGTTTTAATATAAGTTTCAATATAATCAAGAAATGTTTGAAAAAAAAAAAAATACTAGCCCAAAATACCTTGTTATTGTTACATTAGCAGCAGGTAATTTACCTGTTATGCAAAATGATGCGTGATAAAGATAGATACTGTATATCACTGTTGATTTTATAGAGATAACAGTTCAGTTAATTCTCCTTGCAACGCAAAATAAATGAAAAAAAAAAAAAAAAAGCCTTTTGGTTTGTCAACACAGCACTGTCTGAACCATCACATCTAATTAAAAAAAAATATATATTTCACTTTGGTGGGACATTTTCACTTTTTCCCATGGCGCAGCCTAGGGAATCATGAGGCAGATTCAGGTCAGTCAGTCAGTCAGTCAGGTAACGCTTAGTGAGATGATGCGCTTCGTCAGATGGCCTCTAGAGGGCGTTTTTGACTTTGAGATGCAGTGTTTCCCATACAGGGGCACAAAATCAAACGTTGGTCCGTATTGAAATGGATCTAACTCGATCTCTAATGCGCTGATGTCACATCACGTCATGTCTGTAGTTTGGAGATGTACAGACAGCAGACCAGCAGCATTGAGCTCAATCCACAAAGTCTCCCGGCGTGAAAACAAAAGTGAAACTTAACACTCCACAGTCAGTAACGGGGATTTGCAGACAGTAACTCGTCTTCGCTGCCCTACAGACTTAAACGGTAGGTGCCTTTAAAGTTACCTTGTGGTATTTAAGTAACGTTAGTGGAATTAGGTAATTTAACCGTGTCGCAGTGCTTCAGTGCATAGAATTGAACACGCGCCGTGGGTCTGTACAGGATCTGTGCTTGTTTGTCTTCATACTTTAGCTCTACAGGTGCTGATGAATCAACCAATGATATAAGACGCTCTGGGGACCTGTACGCATCTTTTATTTTCAAAGCTTAATCTTAAAATCTTCAAACAAACATGCATACAAATGCTACATAATGTTTTTTCATTGTCCAGGGACAGACTCAAGTTTTTCTCAGTAATTCAATCATTATTTGATTGAGTTATGGAAAAACACATGAATGCCAGTAGTGAGAGTGAAGCCCCAGGACAGTTTGACTGTTTCCGAACTTTGTGTACATTTTATTTTATTTTATTTTATTTTATTTTAGTATTTGTCCATATTTGAAGTATTTGAAGGTCAATTTAGTTTACTTTACATGACTGGCAACTGACCTGACACTATCTGAATTAGCCTGATGTTGAAAAACCCAACCCATCTGCTAATCCAAGTAGATTAAAACAAGGTTAAAACACTGCTATCTGATCCAGGTCTACATGTCTGCCCCATATAGGCCTTTTCCTGTTGCTATGTTGCACGGTGACTGAATGTCACCGTGCAAGAAAGTGCTTCTGTCCATTTTCTCACAGAGAAAGGTGCCAAATATGATATTTTTACTTCAGAGTTATCGTGAATTATTTAGGTTTTTGAGTCGTTTCTCCTGTAGCCTCTTCTAACCTCTTTGCCCCCCTTGGAAGAGATAGGATAGGATGGTATTAAAGCATAGATGACCGTCCCTGCGATGTTTTCATTCAGGGAAAGTATCATTTTTTGTGTCCTGGGAAAACCTCTGCGTCACCATCACCTTTCATTCTATCATTGAAAATTCTTCAAAACAGTTTTCAACTTCTCTTGAGTTTTCCAGAGTTTGAGAGTCTGTATTATACCTTGTCAGTCCTTTTTTGGCGGGTGATTGAAATCGCTGCGAGGACACATATTCATTTTGATCACAGATGACAGAATAAGGCCCCTTTCTAGCCTGATGCTTGTGTCAGAGAGAGGATAGATTGCTGGCTCCCGTTGCCACTAAATGGGCAGTTGAATCCCCAGGGGGACACTTTGCCATCGCATCGACCATCAGCTATAAACTCTTGTCTCTGCGTTTTAATGGCATCCAAAGCACCACACCAGAGGAGGAGGCATTTAGGCCATTTACTCCGGCAGTACCCCTCTACCTTCAATATCACTTCAGACGCTGAGCACGTCACCTAAGTCATTAAGACAACAGCAGGGGAATTGATTCTCAAGGCAAGAATATTATTTATGTCTCATTTTGATAATAATAAAAGGCTTTCTTAATGGTGGCCAAAGGCTCTGACTCACACCACTGCAGATGGGAGAGTGGATCACTGTTATATCTTTGGTTATTCTGAAGCAATATGGTGTTGATAATTGAAATATCCACATATGGCCAGATTCACTGGATTGAAGCACTAGGAATTTATGGCCGATGTGGACAATATGATAGATTTTCATTCCAAAATAAGACATCCACCATTGGGAAATTGTAACATCTACCCTGTAATCAAATTTACGATTAAACATTATTAAGTAATTATGATGAATAGATGGGGAAATATACCTGAGACTTTCACTGAAAACATTAAACATAACTATCTTAGTATTCTCACAGGGTGGAACAACAGATCAGGTCCACTTTATCATCACATTCCACATAGAGAGGAAAAACTACTCTAATTCAGCACATCGGTTTTATTTTTATGAATACAGAACTCACATAGCCCACTTCACCTAATCAGTGCAGTACATCTTCACACACCTCAGTGGTTTCCAATGCCTTTGATTTAAATTCATTGCGTAGGAGAGGGCTTTATCCAAAGCCCAGCACTCCTTTCTGCATTTCCATCAGGATGCTTACATAACAACTTGTTCAACCCAAGGCCATAGCACTCTGTCCCATTGCGCAGAGCAGGCACGTCGGTTACTCACGACAACAATTGTTAATTTGCCCAGCCTTGTTGTGCTCATGGAGAGTGTCTAGCATTTTGTCTCTGACTATGAGGATACTAACAGCCGGGGCTGATAGATTCAGAGGGTTCAGGGACATTAACGCTCTGGGAACACCGTGAGAGCCTTGAAAATATAGTTGTCGAGCTTCTATGACAAATTACACAACAGAGATATTGTTTAACCAAATTCTGTGCCAGTTCTATCTTATTGGTACAAATTGCTCCATCACAAACTAATAATGCAAAATCCAGCCAAACAATGTAAAAATGGAAAATCTTATATTTGTATTAAGATAAGATAAGATAAGATATACTTTTATTGTAATTTATCTTCGACTCTGTGTTACTGCATCACTTAATAAAAAAAAACATTAGTTCCATGCACATAGCATCCTTCACATCATATATACAATTGTGCATACATGCAGGGTTGATGCATCACACTGAGTGGACAAAATATTAGGAACTTCTTCCTAATCTTGAGTTGTATATTTTTGTATGAAAAAGGTCAAATTTAAAGATATTGAATCTTTTTTTTTTTTGTGAAATCATCTTACTGCACTGGCAGATAATTTAACCGATTTCAACAAATTTTACTCTTCTTTCAGGATAATGTAACTTGTTTCAGGACATTTACTTGGTAAAAGTGAAATTGTCTTGGAGAAAGTTTTTTGTTTCAAGATTTTCAGCATGATGATATCTTGAAAGAAGTCATTTTGGCACGTATCAAGTGAAATTTATTGAAACCATCAAGATTATCTGCCAGTGCAGTGAAATAATTTGACAAAAAATATCACAAAATCAGCTTGATAGGTCTGGAAACAAGTTAAAATCACTGGACAGCTTGTGAGTTTTTGCAGTGTTGAACCCTATTATCTACAATTCCTGATAATAAATACTGTTTTACTGACTGTTTGGCCTCAGTGTCTTTATGCTGCTGCATGTGTTCACCCAGCTAGCGCGTCTCTAGCTGCCTGTATTTGTGTATGCTGACATGAGATTGGGCTGTAAACCTGGCTGTGTGTGCACTACCTGTAGGCCGTCTGCCTGCCTCTGTGTGTCTTTTATCCCTCTCGACTGAGCAGTGGGAAGCCTGTGAAAGGTTAGCCCTTTCTACTCCTGCGCTCAGCAGCCTTCAAAGGCCCCGGCAATAGCTCCAATGCCAGCCCAGCTTGCTGTATGTGGTTGGACCACAGAGATTATAGCCGTGTGTTGTATGTCTGTATGAGATTGGACCCCTGGGCTCCTCACACACAAATGCCACCAGCAGAGTGACCAGAGGTAAAGTGCACTGCTGGGGTGATGATGGGAGACACGCCAAGGACAAGACTGTGACTTTTCAAATCTGAGGAACAGAGAATTTCCCTGTAGCTGGAGTCACACCTGAAAAATGAAGGGGAGAGTGAGAGAGAGGCAGAGTCAGAGGCTAATAGGGAGAGCAAGGAGGAGTGGAGATATGCAGGGACTGAGAATAAACAAAAGCAGTTGCTGATAGATTCCCCTGACAATAAGAGATCACATCACAAGCTGCTGTAGCTTTCATACTGTGACTCCTCCGACTTCGAAGTTTACTGAGAGTGCTTTGTTTTGTGGGGGAGGGATGTGTCTCCTGGATCGGTGGGAGTGTCTTTATGCCTGTTGCCTAACCCAAGGCCATCCGTTCTCACCTGGGAAACTCAGACAAGCTTAGTGTCTAATTTAGGGAGAGAGGAAAAAAAGTGCCTGCGGCTGAAAGTGATGCATTTGGTGAATAGTTAGTTTTCAGGACTCCGCTTTGGGAGTGTGCTTGAGTGCAGCATAATACCCATGGTTATGTTTTACTTTTGCAGGCATGTGGTAATCAGGAGCCGTATTCACATAGTTCTCTAAGAGTTGCTTCCAAGCTGTGAGAGTAATTTTTTGCGAATACTGAGTGTTTCAAAAGTTTGTCTGCATGAGACTAATTCACAAAATATTCAAGCAGTATAACTGGTCCCTAACCTAAAAAAGGGGACAAATAACACTATAGTCTTTTTTACACACATGGCAGACAATCCATATTACTCTAACACCTTACTAAGAATATTTCAAAATTATGCTTTTACTCATTATTAGTGTTTCCTACTAATTCTAAAAGTTTGTCTGAGAGTAATTGTCAAAACATTTGAGCAATAAATGCACTGCCAATCTGAACAAAGCAGATAAATGACAAAAAGGCTTATTAGACAGAACTGCACTCCTGTGTAACTCAATGGACAGAGCTCGGTACTAACACTGCCAAGGTTAGGAGTTAATTTCCCACTGAGGCTACTAAAAATGTATGCACTCACAGCACTTTAATACACTTTGGATAAAAGCATCCACAAAATGCCATGCATTATATAGAACTGCAGATACACAGCTCCTAAAACTGTCCCAGTTCTAATCTAGTGCTTCTGGAATATAGTGCAAAATTGTGCAATTTGTGGAAAAATGTTAACTTTTAATATCAATCAATCTATATCTTTAATATCAATTTCAACCAAGGAAACTCTAAAACTGGAAGAAAAATCCACACCGAAACTGAAATCTTGTTTTATTCTAATGATCTTGGACAGATCAATTAATATTTATGAACATGAGCAAGCGCAGCCCACAGCTAGAATCCATCCAGACAACCAAGACTTTGTGATCCAGACACAATTTCTGCAACTGCTCTGCTGTCAAAGAACAGGGGACCGACTCTGCAGTCTGACTTTGTAGAATAATGGTTAGGGGCTTTTACACCCAAATGGGCTTTATTTCATAGAAGTGCTAAGAGCTGTGAACCAAAAGATGTGCCCATATCCCCAGAAAATATAGCCTTGAGCACTGTCACAGTATTCACAAAGTTGGCCTCTCATTCACTGCAAATGGAACAGCTTCAGAAAGTGTCACTTGATGACATCAAAGATTAGTCTTGACTCTCTTGTGTGGCTTCAAGAGACTTTTTCAAGTTCGCAGACCTAGATTGAGCTGGCCAAGGTCATAGAGAAATATTTTTCACATTAACAACTTTTCATTCAGTTTGGGAAATAAGGATGCAGGGATGTCACAGCATTTGAAGTTAGTGATTTTACAGTTTATTGTTGAGTTTTTCTTTATTTTGGCTACCATAACTAGGTCAACTCCACCTCTTAAGAAAAAATAAATCCTTGCTTAAAGTCTGGTGTGAGCTAGTTTAGTCCTTTGTGTTTGTGTTTGTGCTCAGCTAAAACTGACTCTGTAGACTGCAGTTGAGTTCAGTTGTGCACCTGCGGGGATATCAGCTTGAGGACATCCCTTGATAGAGATTTTTTGTGCTATTAGAAGATACTGAAGGGACAAGACAAAATACTCTGTAAACAGTAGCTGTTTTTTCTTTTATTTTCCTTCTATTGAGGAGTATTATAGGTCTTTGCCAGTGTTGTTCAATATCAATGAGATTTGTTTTAGTAAATCTTCAGGTCATGCAATAGAGAGAGAGAGAGAGAGAGAGAGAGAGAGAGAGAGAGAGAGAGGAGAGAGAGAGAGAGAGAGAGAGAGCACTTCAGTTGTATACTATTTTGCAAGAAAAGTCTTATAAGAAAAGTCTTATCACGCCAATAAATTTGACCGAATTTAAACCTGAGAGACAGCATATGAATCCATTCCTGTTGATGTTCTACATTGGAAGTAGATGAGATTCAGTGTCCATTTTTATTTTAAAGATTTTCAATTATGCAATGCTCTCTTTTGATAGGCGCCATGTAAAGGTCAATTTGGGCTTCACACATTGAAGGTTTGAGTAATTCATTTGCCGTGGCACAGTCATTTTTCTTACTTGCGGCAGAACGAATGAGGAGTAATGTGGTCTGCCTGCAGTGCGTAGTAACTTGTAGTAACTGATTTGTGCGCTATTGAGTTATATATGAGTTTATAAAATATGCATTAAGCCCAATTTACAAAACCTTTGTTGAGTTGGGACTGTGTTCTTGCTATAAGAAGATGCAGATTCTTTGTGTTTTTTTTTTTTTTTTTGCCTCTTTCTTCAGTTCGTCCATCCATCTCTCTCTCTCTGTCTGTCTGTTAGACTAGCTTGGTCCACATCTCTTATGCTAGAAACTGTTGAGAGAAATTGTTATGTGTTCTGAAACCCAAAATATGAGGTCAACTAAGCCGAAGGAGTCTAAATTATCCCATTTATGGATTTACTGACCATACAGAAGGTCCTGGAACATGTCTTCTAAATGTTGGACTGATAACTTGACCTAAAAAAAAAAGTTTCCTATAATTAATAACTTTCATTAAAAATTGAGTTTATACTGTCATGTACCATATGAAAGAGAGCTACCGTATCTCATCAACTTCCCAATGTATTTAAGAATAAGACCCTGCTGTAGTATTAACATTTTGCCCTTTACATGAACCGTGAATCTGGAAGGAGATCCAAACTCTGCTCTTCAAACACTGAAATTCAGAAAAGATATAATTGGGTTTAATTTCAATGGGGCTGCAAAAAATTACTGTCATGTCGACCCTGAGAAAGCTACTTCACTCCCATTGTCTCTAATGGAGCTACTCAGTAGAACAATGGGGTTGTACTGGACAGCTGCAGAGTGTGTAATTGTATTAGAGAAACAGGGGGATGGCTGAAAAATCACAGGCGTCAGTAAACCTCGCCTGCATAAAGAAAGGTAATCATCGTCATCATCATCATCTCTGCATTGTTACACTTATTCTCTCCTCTCATAGTGTTCATTGCATCATCATCATCATCATCATCATCATTTTATAATTGATCCACTCTTCAATCCAAGCCTTTTACCTCAGCCGTCTCCCATCTTGGACGGACGGTGCAGGGCGAGTGAGCGAGCGTTAGCGGGAATGGAGATGGGATGTAGTTTTTTTTTTTTTTTGTTTAATGTGAGAACAATTACCTGCACCTATGATTCGATTTGGAGCAGAAAGGTAGCTGCCTCCTGTGGAGCATAATAGATTTAGGTGAGTAACTTCTTAATGCCTTTTCTGGAGAGCGTTCAAATTGGATTTTTTTCACCTTACACCTCCTTCCCTCCTTCCCTCCGTCCCCTGTCTCTATCATTCCCTCTATCATCCCTTCCCTCATTGTATCCTTCTCTCCCTCTCTCCACCCCTGCTTCCCTCACTGCTTCACCGCTCTGCTCTCACAGTGCGCAGTAGGGTTGGATATGGACCTCGGCAGGCTGGACGGGTGCAGGACGGCGTGGAAGTGTCAGTGGAGAGGCAGAGAGAAGGGCATGTGAGATAGCGGTGGTCTTGCTTTGCCCTGTCAGTGGTTTATCTGATGCCCTGTCAATCACAAGGTAACCTACCATGGACCCATAGAGGAGCCCGAGCCCCCTGGGGCACTCAGAGGCTGATATTTACTGAGATACAGCACATACCACAGACTAGAATAGAATAGAATAGAATAGAATAGAATAATGTTTTTCTTTTCATGTAACCTTGTTGACTGTGTCCCCATTGAAGATTGGGGGCCATCATCCCAGGTTACCCCTTTACTACCAAAGCTGGAGTGTTTTCTGCAACATTTTCTCATTTAATAATACTAATACTAACAATAACAATAATAATTTTATTTTTATAGTTCTTTTCTTAATAAATTTACAGTGCTGAACACCAATAGATTAAAATTATATAAAATAAATTAAAAAAAGAAATGGCATAAAAATACTCTAGTCTAAACAATAGAGAAGGAGAATAACACAATTAGGAAAAAGCGAGTTTTAAAATGTTTGTATATCTTACGAAAAGTTTTGTATCTTTGATTTGTGCTATGCCTACACATGGCCAGCCGGATAACCCATCGCTGCGCTAAAACAACTTCCGTTAAGTTTAGGGTTACATTTAGGCAACAAACATTTTGCTTAAGATTAGGTAATTGACAGTTTGGTTAAGGTTAAGGTAAGGCTTTGGTCATGGTTAAATAAGAAAAACCTCTGAAATTAAAAAGTTCAACCACGGCAAAAAAGTACTTCCCTTTTCCCCCATTTTCCTCTTCCCACGTCTCTTGCCACACTGTCATTGTAAATAAGTTAATTTGTCCTTTAATTGATTTGCCTGGTGAAATAGAGGTTAAAATAGATATATTGACCTTACCATTACCTTTTTCCCAGGGCGCAGCTGAGGGCATCAGGAGCCAAATTCAGGTCAGGCAGTCAGTCATACATCTGTCGCTTCGTTAGATGTGAGATGGCCTCTAGAGGGCGTCTTTGACTAAGAGTTGGCCTCTCGTCTATGGGCTAAATGCCACATTCAGTCCCACACACTGATAAATGCCACATTCAGTCCCACACAGTGAGCACCACTCTCCGCCAATTTACCCGCTGATTTACAGACATCCACATCTTCTGTTGTCCTGCAAACCTTAACGGTAGGTAACGTTATTGTGGTATTGAAGAGACATTAGTGGGATAGGTATGGACAAACTTTCCACTGTTAAATTACAGACATCCACGTCTTCTGCTGTCCTACAAACTTTAACTTCAGGTAACGTGATTACCTGTGGTATTTAAGTTACGTTAGCCGTGGCGACGCTCATCCGTTGTGTCCGTCCGTCAATTGTCAAGTCAATTCATAATAAGAGCTGTCTGTTGTCTGGACAAGACTGATGATCCATCCATCAGATTTCCATCGGTTTTGACCATAGACTCTAAAAAAAGAGGTTTTGACAGACAGAAAGTGCAACCCAGTTGAACTTTTTCTGGACGGACGGATTTGTCACCATCTGTTGGCGAATCAGAGGCATTCCTACGTTTGTTCTGGAAAAAATAGTGGCGATCACAGACACAACGGTACAACCAAAATAAAGATAAAACAGAGAAAGCCTGCTATAATGTTGGGATGACTGTAGGTGTTCCAGGTCAGTTTCTTATTTAATTTATACTGTATAGTCTGTTTCTTCTTTTTTCTATGAAGTAGCACCGTTATGAGCAAAGCTAGGCTACTGCATTTCTGCCTCTCCCACCATGTTGACGTTCCAAAACAGCCCAATGGACAGAAATCCATCAATAATTCTGTCCGACGGATCATTCAACACACGTGCCGTGGGCCTGTACAGGATCTGTACTGTTTTGTTTTTTTTCAAAACGCTATATGAAAGCAAGGAAACAAGCAAGAGAGGTTTAGAGATGAATTAACCTTCTAAGATCATTAAACTGAATCTGTCACTCACTTCCTAACAAGGTTTATCGGCACTTATGACACATGAAAATCAGATGTGTGGATACACACACGTTGGTTGCCCAGCATATGCCTGTGACACAGTTTGCCTCATTTATTTAATTGTATTTCACATGAAGGGAACGCTGCTTCTCAAAACGAAACCAGCAACTTATGAAAAATTCAAATGAAAGAATTTTATGAGTTTGGCTCTGAGACATAATTTGGAACAGCAGAGGCAGCAGAGGGCTTGAGGCTGGTGCAGAGAGAGGGAGAGAGAGAGAGAGAGAGAGAGAGAGAGAGAGAGAGAGAGAGAGAGAGAGAGAGAGAGAGAGAGAGAGAGATGTCAGTGGTCAGCTACGCTTTGGAATACAACAATGATTTATTCAGTGCTAAAAAAATCAAGTTCTCTCACGGTGGCCAGTCTCAGAATGAGTAATAGCTGGCACCCTAGGCACATCACAGCCCGGCTCTGCGTCTGCCCGG